>NC_141537.1:57635000-57805833 GCF_021556685.1 Rattus norvegicus | reverse complement strand
GCTCTATGCAGTAGTAGGATTCAAGCTTAGAGTGTAAGAAAGTCAGCTCCGCCAACATACAAGGTGAATTCTAACAAGATGGTACATTCCGAGCTGTTTTGTTGGATGGAATTAGCGATTCTACATTGTTAGGTTATAGCTGAGCCTAAAATGGAAATAAAAAACCCGGGAAGATGGTCACTAAAGAGAGATCTTAACCTTACCAGGGAGCATATTTGGCACCAGTAATTTTACGATGTGATTCCTAACAGATCCAGTAATTATCTGTAGTTTTGGAAGATGCACCCAAATCTGATTTATGATGCAGAAAGTCAAACCCAGAGACAAAAAGTAAAGAAAGTTCAGGTTGGGTCCCAGCAGTTAAAGGTCCCTTAAGCTTGTTGGGTTCATGGCTGGGTGTGGGTCACAGCTGGTGGCTGTCATTTATGACTGCCAGGGGGACCCTGTCAATAAATTCAATCTATAGACTTTCTTCTTTTTTGTTTTCAAAGTTGAGATAGGGCATTACTACGTGCCCCGGTTGGCTTGGGACTTTTTGACCAAACTGACCTTAAAATGGCAGTAATGTTCCTTCCCCTGCCTCTCTACCCAGATGACATATGAGCAAACAGACAAACTTTTGTAGAGTGTAGCCTCTGTAGGGGAAGACAGGTTTGCTAGTGTACAAGTGGCAAGGTGTACAAGAGGACATAGGAGATGAGGGTCAAAGAGAAATTCGGATTCAGAGCTCAGAGAATCTTGAGATTGATGCTAGGGTATCTGGTATTAGTTGCATAAGAATAGTGGGGAACTCATAAAAGTAGTAGTGACATGATACAAACAGATGGGTATTCTGGAAAGGTCATGGGGTCTGAGCAATGTTATTATTATTACTTTGTTTTAGTTAAAAACGTTTATTTTTTTGAGATTCTAATTACATCATTTCTTCTTTCCTTGTTCTCCCTCCAAACTCTTGTCATATACCCCTCCTTGCCTTAATGTAAATTTCTTCATTAATCGCTGTTACATACATACATATGTGTGTATGTATATACATTTATGTATGTAAATATATATCCTTTTTCTATTTTTTTTAATTTATTTAATCACTTTACATCTGAGTATCAGGCCTCCTGCCCAGTACTCCCTCACACAAGTCCTTTCTCCAATCCACCTTCTTCTTTTTTTAGAAGGGAAAGCCCTTTTCTGGCTGTCACCTCCCCCCTCTCCCCACACACACTAGACTCCCTCCCTGCACATCAAGTCACTGTGGGACTAGGTGTATCCTCTCCCATTGAGTCCAAACAAAGTGGTTCATTTAGGGGCAAAGGATCCACAGGCAGGCAGGCCACAGGCTCAGGGATAGCCCCCGCTCAAGTTGCTGGACCCAGAGGGTTTGTTGGGGTGACTAGCTGAGACTCCAGGCAGTGGGAGATATGATCCTGAAAAGGCCATTTCCTGTAGTGAGGAAGGACTCCCAGGGGAGGGGTAAGGATAGCAACCCACCCACAAAACTTTTGACCCAAAAATGTCCCCTGCCTGTAAGACGTACAGGGATAAAGATAGAACAGAGACTGAGGAAATGGCCAACCGATAACTGCTCCAAAGTGAGACACATCCGTGGGCAAGAACCAATCCTGACACTATTCACGATACTCTGCTATGCTTGCAGACAGGAACTTAGCATAACTGTCCTCTGAGAGGCTTCACCCAGCAGCCAATGGAAAGGGATGCAGAGACTCACACCCATTCGATGGAGCTCAGGGAGTCTTATGGAAGAGTTTGAGGGACCTGAGGAGCACAGGGACTCCACAGGAAGACCCACAGAGTCAACTAACCTGGACTCCTGGGGGGTCCCAGAGATGGAATCACCAACCAAAGAGCAAGCATGGGCTGGACCTAGGCCCTCGGCACATATGTAGCAGATGGACAATCTTATTTTTTTTTTTATTAACTTGAGTATTTCTTATATACATTTCTTAATTGATAAACAAACAGTGGAACGTGGGAGACAGACATCTTAGGGTAAAGTTAGGGTTGATTAAGCCATTTAAACTCTAGGAACTGACTAGCTAATGGTGTCTTCTCTACCCCTCATATAATGTCTAAAATAAAAACAGCATCGAATTATAAGACAGACATAACAAAACCCAGTATATTTCTATGGAATGAAATGCCTAAATAATCTTTTTTTTTTTTGGTTCTGTTTTTCGGAGCTGGGGACCGAACCCAGGGCCTTGTGCTTCCTAGGCAAGCGCTCTACCACTGAGCTAAATCCCCAGCCCCAATAATTTTTAACATGGTTCATTTTATGTTTTTTGTTTTCATTTTCACACTCTTTTTTTTTACAATTAAAAGTTTCAACTTAAAAAAATTCCAACTCTTTGATTTTTCGATTATTCTACACCCAAACTACGTCTTCTAATTTTTAAAGCAGTAATTTGTTTATTTGGAGGCCCTCCGAATCCGCCCTAACTGGAGTGCCTTGTGTCATAGGAATGTAGGGGACACGTGCATAAAGAGAGATGACAAATTGATTTCTCAGGGAATGTAGAGATTCCCAGGAGTTAGTCGCTGGCTGTCAACAGGAGGATTCATTCACGAAAGTATACATCAAGGATAGATGTACCACATCATGACTAGCCTGTGCCCTGCAATCTCTCCACATAGATTGCTGGACCCTATCTGTATGCAGTCATAGTTTACCCTCCAGGGAGAAAAAAGTAGCAGAAATAATGGTGTGAACCAGTCAGTAAGTGTATTTACCGAGTATTTACATTAGAGTCAGCACTTTCTGTGTGTGTACATGAACTCATTTAATTACCATATGACCCTTTTAAGCAAATAGTTTTCACCCAGTTTCTCAGTTAGGGAACCTGGGTCATGGAGAACATAGGCACACATAAATCATGAAGATCAAAGTTTGGAGATCCAATTAATCTGATTGGCGAGCCAGAACCCTTCACCATCATTCTTCTAGACAAGGGAAAGAGAAGCATGAGGGCAGCAGAACTGTGCACATAGCAAAGGGGATGGCAGAATTTTAGCATATGAAATTATATTTGATTTAGGAGTTACTTTCTTATACTAGTAAAATTACATTTAATATATACATATAGCCCCAGCACTTGGGAGGCAGAGACAAGCAGATCCCTGAGTTCAAGGCTAGCCTGTTCTGCAGAGTAGGTTCCAAGACAGTCATGGCTATGCAGAGAAACCCCATTTTGAAAAAAAAAAACAACAAAAATTCAATATCAATATATGTGGTGGTTTGACTAGGTTTAGCCCCCATAGATGTATGCATTTAAATGCTTAGCCCAAAGGGAGTGACACTATTGGGAGGTGTGTCCTTATTGGAATAGGTGTGGCTTTGTTGCAGAAAGTGTCACTGTGGGGGTGAACTTTGAGGTCCTATGCTGAGGTTCCAATCAGTGAGGAAGAGACAGTCATTCCTGGGTGCAGTCAGATCAAGACACAGAACTCTCAGCTCCTTCTTCAGCATCAGGACTGCCTGGATGCTGCCATGCTTCCTGCCATGATGATAATGGTCTGAACCTCTGAACCTGTAAATCAGTTCCAACTAATGTTGTTTCTTTTTTTTTCTTTTTATTAACTTGAGTATTTCTTATTTACATTTCGAGTGTTATTCTCTTTCCCGGTTTCTGGGCTAACATCCCCCTAACCCCTTCACCTCCCCTTCTATATGGGTGTTCCCCTCCCCATCCTCCCCCCATTACCGCCCTCCCCCCAACAATCCCATTCACTGGGGGTTCAGACTTAGCAGGACCCAGGGCTTCCCCTTCCACTGGTGCTCTTACTAGGATATTCATTGCTACCTATGAGGTCAGAGTCCAGGGTCAGTCCATGTATAGTCTTTAGGTAGTGGCTTAGTCCCTGGAAGCTCTGGTTGCTTGGCATTGTTGTACATATGGGGTCTCGAGCCCCTTCAAGCTCTTCCAGTTCTTTCTCTGATTCCTTCAGCGGGGGTCCTATTCTCAGTTCAGTGGTTTGCTGCTGGCATTCGCCTCTGTATTTGCTGTATTCTGGCTGTGTCTCTCAGGAGAGATCTACATCCGGTTAAAGGAAGAGATTCTTATGCTGTAACTGGGGATGTAATGTAGTTCACCAGTAGAGTACCTGTCTAGTATACTGTTTAAAAATACTAGATTTTTAAAAAGTCTGTTCAGGTTGACAAATGAAAATCATATACACTTATGATACACAACAGATTTTAAAATATATGTATGAATATATTTATATTTAGCTGCTTAATATATAAATTACTTCACATATTTAATTCTTTTTATGGTAAAAATACTTAAAAATCTACACAGTCACTCTGGCTTATGAAGCAGTTTGACTAACTGCAGATCACCTCTCCTTTCATTTCTCCAAGTCTAATCCTCTAATCTTATCTTCAGCTCTGTACTAGAGCACATACATTGTCTTTTCCTCACTCTCTGCCCACATCCCCACGGGCCTAAGCAGACCCTGGTGATACACCTGGCTTCACTTCTTCCTGTGGTCTCCCTCATCCCCCTCTAGTCCATCTCCATTCTAAGTCATCTCCCATATTCAGAAACACATTTTGCCTAGAACTCCTAGTAGCAACATCTATTAGGATCCCTGAAAAATGTTCTACCAGACAACATGTAGCCATCACACTCTCCTAAGGGCCAGAGAGGGCAACAGAAGTCAAGGAACAAAACACCTACTCAACAAAGACAGGACTGGATATCAGCACCTAGAATTACAGTCTTCCCAACCGTAGGTGTCCAGATTGGAGTGTAAAAGCAAAAATCAGTAACAGTCAGGACAATGTGTATCCACAGCATTCCAACATACTGAAAGCATGAGAAAAAGACCTTAAAATGGCCTTTATAAATATGATAGAGGCCCTTAAAGAGGAAATGACTAAATCTCAAGAACTTGATGAAAACACACAGAAATAGTGGAAGGAAATGAGTAAAACAGTTCAAGACCTGAAAGTGGAGAAGAAAACCCAAACTCAGGGAAATCGGTAAATGAAAAACTTAGGAACTCAAAGAGAAACTTCAGAGGCAAGCCTCAGCAACAGAACGTAAGAGATGAAAGAGAGAATTTCAAGCACTGATGATACAATAGAAGAAACGGACACCTTGGTCAAAGAAAATGTTACAGCTGAAACATCCCAGAACAAAAAAGACATCCAAGAAATCTGGGATACCACAAAAAGACCAAATTTATCAATAACAGGATAGAAGGAGGAGAAGAAACCCAGGTCAAAGCACAGAAAATATTTTCAACAAAATCACAGAAGAAAAGTTTCCTAACCTAAAGAAGGAAATGCCTATTAAGGTACAAGAAGCTTACAGAACACCAAATAACTGGATCAGGAAAGAAAGTCCTCTTATCACATAACAATTAAAACACTAAACATACAGAACAAAGATAGAATATTAAAGGCTGCAAGGGAAAAAGACCAGGTAACCTATGAAGGCAGACCTTTTAGAATAACACTTAACATCTCAAGGGAGACTCTAAAAGCCAGAAGAGCCTGGAAAAATGTTCTACATGCCCTAGAGACCACAGATGTCAGCTTGGACTACTATACCCAGCAAAACTTTCAATCATAGTAGATGGAGAAAATAGGACATTCCATGATAAAAACCAAATTTGAATAATATCTACCTATAAATCCAGACCTACACAAGGTGCTTGAAGGAAAATTCCAACCTAAAGAGGTTAACCAGAGCCAAGAAAACATAGGGAAAAATAATCTCAGACTAGCAAATCAAAAGAAGGGAACCTCCCCCATACATACCACACCACCACAACAAAAGAACAGGAAACAACAAACACTGTTCATTAATATTTCTCCTCAACAAAAAGACACAGATGAACAATGGATGTGAAAACAGGATCTATCCTCACGCTATATCCAATAAATAAACTTTAACATCAAAGATAGATGTCACCTCACAGGAAAGGGATGGAAAAAGATATTAAATACAATTTAAAGTTCTAGAAGAAAAAGAAGAAATCACGGCCCAAAGAAATGAATGGCAAGAAATAATCAAACCAGTGCTGAAATCAATAAAATAGAAACAAATAAAATACAAAGAATCAATGAAAGGAAGAGTTGGTTCTTTAAGAAAATCAGCAAGAGGATGGACAAGCCAGTATTCAAATCTACTAAAATATCCAATATTTGGAGAGAATATCCAAACTAACAAAATTGGAAATGAAAGGGGGACATAACAATAGACCCTGAGGAACTCTAGAGAATCATAAGGATGTACTTTAAAAACCTGTTCTCCATCAAAATGAAAAAATTCAAAAAATGGATAATTTTTTTGATAGATGCCACTTACCAAAATTAAATCAAGGTAAGATAAATAATTTAACCAGACCTATAACCCCTAGTGAAATAGTAGCAGTCATTAAAATTTCCCAATCAGAAAGCCAGCTGAGCCACATAATTTTAGCCTAGGATTCTACAGACTTTCAAAGAAGAGTTAGCATCAACACTCTACAAATGTCTCCACAAAATAAAACCAGAAGGGGCACTGCTCAAGTAGTTTTACAAGGGTACAGCTAATCCTGATACTCAAACCACATAAAAGATTGAAAAAAAAAAAGAGATTATAGACCTTGTGAACATACAGGCAAACTTCTCAATTAATTACATGCAAACCAAATTCAAGAACACAGCAAATAGATTATCTACCATGGTTAAGTAGGCTTCGTCCCAGAGACTCGGGGATGGATCTGCATATGTAAATTGATAAATGTTACCCACTGTATAAACAAATGGAAAGAAAAACCCCACATGATCGTTTCATTGCATACAGAGAAGGTTATTGATGAAAACCAACACATCTTCATGATTAAAGTCCTGGACAGATTAGGGATACAAGGGGCATACCTTAACATGATAAAGGCATTTTACAGTAAGGTCACAGTCATCATCAACTTAAATGGGAAGAAACTCAAGCCAATTCTACTAATGTCAGGAAGAAGGTAAGGTTGCTATTCTCTATATACCTATTGAATATATATGAAGTCTTGAAATCTCAGCTAGAGCATTTAAACAACTGAGGATGATCAAGGGAATGCAAATTGGAAGAGAACCTTTATTTGCTGAGGATATAATAGTATATAAGTGACCTAAACATTCCACAAGGGTCTTGGTTTGAGTTATTGGTGTGATGAAACACCATGACCAAAAGCAAACTGGCTTAGACTTACATATTGTAATTTACCACTGAAGGAAGTTGGGGCAGGAACTCAAACAGGGCAGAAAGTTGAAGGCAGGAGTTGATGCAGAGACCATGGAGGAATGCTGCTTATTTGCTTGCTCCTAATGGCTTCCTTGGCCTGTTTTCTTATAGAACCCTGAACCAGCAGTGTAGTGTGATTTCTCTTGTGCACCTGGCCCTTTAAAGGGTCTCTAGTTGCTAGTCAACTGGCCCTTTCAGTCTTCTTTATAATAGCCAGAAGATGGAAAGAACCCAGATGCCCTTCAACAGAGGAATGGATACAGAAAATGTGGTACATCTATACAATGGAGTACTACTCAGCTATTAAAAACAATGACTTAGGCAAATAGATGGAACTAGGAAATATCCTGGGCGAGATAACCCAATCACAAAAGAACACACATGGTATCCACTCACTAATTAGTGGATATTAGCCAAAAAGCTTAGAATACCCAATATACAATTCACAGACCACGTGAAGCTCAAGAAGAAGGAAGAACAAATCATGGATGCTTCTGTCCTTCTTAGAAGGGGAAACAAAATACTCATAGGAGAAAATATGGAGACAAAGTGTGGAGCAGAGACTGAAGGAAAGGCCAACCAGAGACTGCCCCACCTGAGGATCCATCCCATATACAGTCACAAAACCTAGACACTATTGCAGATGCCAAGAAGTGCATGCTGAGAGAAGCCTGATATAGCTGTCTTCTGAGAGGCTCTGCCAGAGCCTGACAAATACAGAGGCCGATGCTTGCAGCCAACCATTGGACTGAGCATGGGGTCCCCAATGGAGGAGTTAGAGAAAGGACTGAAGGAGCTGAAGGGGTTTGCAACCCCATAGGAAGAACAACAATACCAACCAACCAGACCTCCCCATAGCTCCCAGGGACTAAACCACCAACCAAAGAGTATACACGGAGCGACCCATGGCTCCATCCACATATGTAGCAGAGGATGGCCTTGTGGAGCATCAGTGGGAGGAGAGGCCCTTGGTCCTGTGAAGGCTCAATGCCAGGGTGTGGAGGAGGGAGGGAGAGAGGGGGAATGGGATAAGGGATTTCTGGAGGGGAAACCAGGAAGGAGAATAACATTTGAAACGCAAATAAAGAAAATAGCTAATTAAAAACAAAACAAAACAAAACAAAACAAAACAAAAAAAGGATTCTTAGCTGTTGAAACTGCTTGATCCTGACCTTCGGTGTTGATTGCCTCTTGGATTTCTGGGAACAGGGGAGCTATAGGAAGGCCAGCTGAGGGTGATTTGGGTTAGCTGAGTGAGAAGTGAAGGTGGTAGCTGCAGATGATGATGCTAGGAGACAGTCGAGCCAGGAGAAGCTGAGCTGACCACGTAGGCTAGAACAGTTGTTCTCGTTTGGAGCTGCTAGTACTGGGAAAACTGGGAGAAGGGGCTGTTTAAGCAGATTGATGGGGAACTCAGGAAGGAACAGTTGGAGAAATGTTTGAAGGGGCTGAGCTGGAAACTGGGAGGGCTGTAAGAAAGTTAAGAGAACTGTTTACTGTTTGTAAACGAAACAGAACAAAGAAAAACAAAACAAAACAAAACAAAAAAACCCCAAAAAGCATTTTACTCATCAGCAGCGGGGTTGGGGTTGACCCCACTCAAAATGGGCAGGGCCCTCCCTTATCAATCACTAGTTAAGAAGATACCCTACAGGCTTGCCTGTACATCAGTCTCGTGGAGGCATTTTCTTAGTTGATGTTCCCTCCTCTCAGATGGCTTTAGCTTGTGTCAAGTTGACACAAAACCAGCTAGGAGGACAGAGCAACTCCTAAAACTGTTAAACACATCCAGCAAAGTAGCTAGTCAAAAAATCACTAGCCCTCCTATATAAAGTAACAAATGGACCAAGAAAGAGACCAGAGAAACAACATACTTTAAAATAGCTTCAAATAATATAAAATTCCACAAGATAACTCTAACCAAGCAAGTGAAAGGCCAAGGATAAAAACTTTTAGACATTGGTAATATCAGAAAATAGAAAGATCTCCTATGCTCATGAATTGGTAGGGTTAATACAGTAGAAATGCACATTCTACAAAAAGCAATCTGCAGATTCAGTACAATTTCCATCAAATTCTAACACAATTCTTCACAGATGTTTAAATTAAAAATTTCAACTTCATACGAAAACACAAACAACACAGGGTAGATAAAACAATCCCAAATAAAAGGACTATTGAAGGTATCTCTGACTTCAAGCTGTACTACAGAGCTATGATAAGAAAATCCTCAGGGCTGAGGAGATGGCTCAGCGGTTAAGAGCACTGACTGCTCTTCCAGAGGTCCTGAGTTCAAATCCCAGCAACCACATGGTGGCTCACAACCATCCATAATGGGATCTGATGCCCTCTTCTGGTGTGTCTGAAGACAGCTACAGTGTACTCATATAATAAATAAGTAAATATTAAAAAAAAAAGAAAACCCTTATGGTATCGGCACCAAAAATAGACATGGTGATCGATGAAATTGAACGCCCAGGCATAAGTCAGCACACCTATGGGCATTTGATTGTTTTTTATGAAGAGGCTATAAATATACACTTTCTAGTGTAGATAGCATCTTCAGCAAATGGTTCTTTCAAACTGGATGTCTGTATGTAGAAGAATGCAAATAGATCCATATTTATCAATTTGTACAAAACTCAAGTCCAAGTGGATCAAAGACCTCAACATAAAACCAGATACACTGAACCTGACAGAAGAGAAAGTATTGGTGTAGGTAAAGAACTTCTGAACAGAACACTGTTGTCATAGATACCAAGATCAACAATTAATAAGTGGGACCTTGTGAAACTGAGTAGCTTCTGCATGACAAAGAATACCAACATTTGGCCAAAATGACAGCTTAGAGAATGGAAAAAAATTTGACCAATTGTATGTCTGATAGAGGGCTAATATCCAAAATATATGAAGAAGTAAAAAAAAAAGCCAGATATCAAGAAAACAGATAACCCAATTAAAAAATGAGATTCAGATCCAAACAGCAAATTCTTAGAGAGAAAACTCAGATGGCTGAGGAATACTTAAATATTCAGTATGCTCGCTTAGTTATCAGGGACTGCAATTCAGAATTACTTTCAGTTTTCATCTTATATTTATCAGAATGGCTACGATCAATATAACAAGAACTGTCTCTTGCAGATGGATCTCCCTAGGGAAGGAATAGAATAGTGATGGATGGGTTGGGTTGGGGCTGGATTGGGAAGATCGAATGGGGAGGGAGAGGGGAAGTGGGGAAGATGGGGATACAGGCAGAGACAGCTAAAATTGAGGACCATTTGAGGGGTAGCATGGAAACCCAACACAGTGAAAACTTCCTAAATGTATTCATACATGAAGATGATCTAAATGAAATCATCAAACAAGGTGTGTGTGTTCGGGCGGGTAGGGAGGCAGATAGATGGATGGACAGAATCCCCCCAGCTGACCATCCCTTGTCACCAAATGAAGTTTCCAGTATTGTGATTGGGTCATATCTAATTGAATTTTTGGGCAAAGGGGTTCCATGGGAATCCCCAAATAACCAGGTTCTTGCCAAGACTATAGGTTGCTCACTGCAAACTAACAGCTAGGCCCTATTGTTGAAGACAACACCCACACAACTCTTCAAACATGGAGAAGTCGAACTATTGCCGCATAAAGCCTTTACCCCTGTGTTCTAGTGTCTTTGGTACAGGAAGGTACTTAGCATACTTCCAAAAGAGACACATAAATACCAACCCAGACACAAACCCTTTTGATCCACAATGGTGTCCTGCAAGATATGTTAGTACAAATGTGGCACAATTCAGATAAGCCAGTATCTGATTTCACTTAAGGCCTATTCCACATGCGGGAACCTGATGCTTGTGCCCTGGACTGCCTGCTGCCCCATCCTCCCTGCTCTTAGGGGTTGGAGATGAGGTAGTGCAGAATCAATGGCTCAGACTCTGGGAGTAGGCGAGAACGCTGTAGCAAGCTCTTATAAACATTGTTGCAAGCTCCTTTAATACCCTCCACCTGCATCCTCTTGGTCCCCAGCAAGCATCTCTTCCAAACAACAGTTGCTGATTGGCTGGCATTGCCTGCATCAGAAGTCCTTGATCTCTCAAGCAGTTTTTAATTCCGTTCTCCTGCAGAAGTTGTCTTGGCAACTGGGCAACCCCAGTGTTTATGCAGAGGTGGCCACTGCTGTTCCTCCTATAGGAACCCTTACCCAATATTGCTTGGCTGACTAAAAACTTGAAACTAGATCACAATATAGAGCCCTCTGTGACTATTGCCTCTGTGCTGGTCTCTTGACTGCTCCTACCGTCTAACCAAGATGTTGAATCCTGTTACCAACATCTCCCCAATTGTCCCTCTGCCCAATCCTCCTCCTTTTTGCTTTTATGACTTCCTCTTTTATTCAGTTTTTCATGTTCAGCAATCATGTCAGAAATGACAATGTTTCCTTCTTTCATAAATGCCCCTTTAATTGATATTTTATTGTGGTAACTACAGCTTCACATGTAATTGTGGTGGTCAGTGGACAACTTTGGCTGCTGGGTCTGTCTCATGGGATGGGGGCTCTTGTTTTGCTATGGTATATGCTAGGTTTGCTGGCCCATGAGCTTTTGGCCCAGATTCATGTTTATCTCCCTTCTGTCTTGCTGTGATCACTGGGTCTGCAGATGTAGACAATAATGAAAAAATAATTTCTTTTTAAAAAATTATTAATTCTTTGAGAATTTTATACATGTATTTTGATCATATTACCCTCATAATTCCTTCCAGATCCACACACATGCCCCTTCTATACTATAACCCCTAACTTCATGTCCTCTCTCCTCCTCCTCTTCTTCCTCTTCCTCCTTCTCTTCCTTCTCCTCCTCCTAGTCTTCTCTTTGTCTCACTATGGAGCTCCTAGAACTCACTATATAGACCAGGCTGGCCTCAAGTTTGCAGAGAACCACTTGCCTCTGCCTCCTGAGTGCTGGAATTAAAGGCATAAGCAAATCACCACTCCCAGGTATGTTCTGCTAAAAAAAAAAAACCACACACACACACACACACACACACACACACACACACACACACACACACATTAAGCCATTTGTGCTGCCCGTAGACTTCTGGGTGTGCAGCTATCCACTGGAGTGTAGTCCTACCAGAAGTCATACCTGGAAAGAGAATTGTCACTTCTCCCATAAGACACCAACCATCTACAGTTTCTCAGTTAGGGGTTGGGACTCCCAAGTCCCTGCCCACTCAGTTGTAGAGTGTTGAATGACTTGATTTGACTTGTCACAGGCCTTCACTTCTTCCCCTTTAAAGCTCCTTTGTGCTTGTGCAGCGTGCAGCTAGATAAGGCAGGATCATTTCCCCATCTTAACATTTTAACTCAACTACCCTGACATAGTCTTTTTTTTTTTTTTTTTTTTTTTTTGGGAGGGGAGTGTCTAGGCCCATGTAAGGTAACACTTTCAAAAGTTCATGAAACCAGAAATAGACGTCTTTTGAGGGCCATCCTATAGTTTGCCACACCGAAAAGCTGCTTTCCGGAGGGGCTGTATAATTTTCCATCCCTGGCATCAATATGAGGGAGCCAAGCTTCCTGCTCCTTCACCATGATTCGACGGCACTGCTGGCTTTCACTTTCACTTTTCTGGGAGGGTATGTGGGGCTATGCCATTGTGGCTTGTTCTTTGCAACTCCCAGGTGACTCATGGTGTTCAGCGTCTCTTTGTGTGTTACTTTAATACCTGTATATAATATTCATTGACATATGGGTTCTCGAGTACCCATATTTTAATCAATTGTTCACTTTTTTAGTGTTACTTTTAGAGAAATTGTTATATGTTTAATTACTAATCCTTTGTCAGATAAATTATCTGAGAACATGTTCTCCTGCTCAGTAGCTTTTCACCTCCCCCCTCCTGAGTAGCAAAAGTCCCTAACTTACCAAGGCCTGGTGACTCAGGCTGTAATTGCAGGCCTCAGAAAGCTCAGGGAGATGGACTATGAATTGTGACTAGTCTGGGCTACGTAGGGAGTTCCTGGCCAGCCTGGGCTAGTACTAGAATTCATGTTCACAAGCAAACAAACATAATTAAGATCAAATTTTGTAAAGATTAAATTAATTAAGCCAAATTAACTGGTAAGGCCTAGTTTCTCAGGTTTTCCTTGTATGTCTTATGAGAGATAATAGGATTATGGATTCTTTTTTATTTGAAAATTTAGCATAGAGATTCAGGTATTCTTCTTTTTTTTCTTTTTTTTCTTTTTTTTTCGGAGCTGGGGAATGAACCCAGGGCCTTGCGCTTGCTAGGCAAGCGCTCTACCACTGAGCTAAATCCCCAACCCTCCTTGTATGTCTTTTATGTCATGTCTAAGAAGTTTTTTTTCTAGCATAGACTCAAACTTTTTTTTCTATTTTTTTTTTTTGGCTTCTGAGAATTTTATAGTTTTATGTTTATACTGAATTTCATGATTCATTTTTTCCCATTACTTTTGCTTAAGGAATAGATCCTTTTAATAGAAAAACGCTAGTGTCCTTAGCACTTGAAGATTATGTTTATGATGTCACACATTTAATAAGACTATCACTTGGTGTCCAAGTAGACATCTACTGTGCAGATAAACTGTCTGGTGGCAGGTTTTGAGAGCAAAAAGAAGTTGGAAATATGTCTAGTGTTTCTAGAGCATGGCGTTGGGCTTTTTTTTTTTTTTTTTTTTACAGAGCTGGGGACTGAACCCAGGGCCTTGCGCTTGCTAGGCAAGTGCTCTACCACTGAGCTAAATCCCCAACCCATCGTTGGGCTTTTTTCATGTGTACACATGGCAAGAAATACATGACTTTGTAGATCTTTCCTAAAGAAAAACAATTGAGAAACATCGTGAGACATTTGGAAGCCATGACAAATTCCCCTCTATTTGTTTTGCTATGGACTTGAGTCACGGCAACTGATGCTGTATTTGAAAAGAGCTTTGTGAACTGGTTTGATTTTATTCATATTTTCATCACTTTCTGGTTTGGGAAGTGCCCTTTTCAAATTAAGCATTCCATGTTACATTGTTTGTGTTGGTTGAGGTAACTGGTAGAGAGAGTCTTGGGATGAGATTACGGAAAAATGAATGCTTAAAAGTATTTTCTCAAAAGGTTGAAATGAAACCATAAGGCTTATATACATTAGTTCACATCACCATCAATACTAAGGGTAACAGCAGATCAGAGCAGATAATGCCTTTGGCTCCATCTGGATTATACAGGAAAGAAACACAAAGGTCTATTTTATCTACCCCTAAAATCCTCAGGAATGTTTGCTGTTGACGATTCACGTAAACCTTTCTTCTGGTTATCTTATTACCAAGTATGCTGGTCGGAATAAGGTTGGCCCCCACAGACTCATATATTTGGGAACTTAATCACCAGAGACTGGCACTGAAGAGGATTAGAATGGATAGGAGGCATGGCCGAGTTGTAGGAAGTGTGCCACTGGAGTGGGCTTTGAGGTTTCAAAAGTGTGTGCCAACCCCAGGGTTTCTCTCTTGGCCTGTGGACCAGGATGTAGTGTTCGGCTACTGCTCTGACCACGCATTCTGCAGTGCTTCCCGCCATGATGATCACAGACTAAGCCTCTGAAACTGTAAGCCAGCCCCCAGTTAAACTTTCTCTCTCCTAAGAGTTGCTTTGGTCATAGCGTCTCTTCACAGCAAGAGAACAGTGACTAAAACAAGCTTCGGGGTGAACTTCATTTCTAGAGTGAACTAAACCAATGGAATTTGAATTTCACAAAGGGTCAGCACAGAAAGTGAAGTGGCTTTTGTAATAAATACAGTACTGTATTATAAAGATAATTATGGAGAGATTCTCTACTACTGCCCTTGAAGACGGATTCTGCTTAAAATCAATGAAATTGCATGCTTAGATCAAAGATAGAATATTCATTAATTTTCACATGCCAGATTAAATCAGCTCACACACTAGCAGCTACATGTGCAGGAAGAGCTATTTAAAAATCATAATCAGATCTTTATACTTTTGGAAAAATTATTACTTTTAAAGAAAATATTTCGCATACGTTATTTTGGTTGCCAGGAATGTAATAAGATAGTCTGAATGCTATGACTATGTACTACGTCTTGAAAATGATGCCCGTATCTTTTCAAGGACTGAAGTGGCATAGCCCTTGAAACTGTCCCCAACTCTAGCTTGATTAAAGGTAATCAAGTGAGGGCAACATGTCTCCAGAGATAAAGATTGTATTATTATGATTGGTGTCTGTGCTTCCAAAACAAAGAGAGAAGTGCGGGTAGATACCGAGGGTCTAACTGACCTCGGGGTAAGCTGACAGTTCTCTACCGGTTTCATTTGGTCTGGCTAGTTCTTTCCTGTTGGTCTCAGAGAATTGACAGAAAGGTCTTGGGTTTGTACCCAGCCCCCAGCTTCACGCTCAGATGTGGAAGGACCTGTGCATCCTTCTTAAATATCTGATGTAAGAGGACCACAGTGTTAAAGAAGCCTAAGTGACATGTACGGGAAGCCAAGTTACCCACTGCTTACCTGGACACTCTGTTCTTGTTTCTTTGGGTTGCCTTAAACACATTTTTTTCTTTTCTGACTTGGCCTCGATGTCTCCTGCTGTTACACATTCCCAAGACAGACATGTCCTGATTATTATTTATAATTTATGCAAATGGAGGTTCCACAAACAAAGGGGAATTGTGTGTGCATGTGACATATGCTCACTGTGGACTGAAAGGCCCTTCTCGAGGCCTGTTCCTTTCTTGACTTTAGATGGTCGTTCGAGGGCGATGTTTGACTTTCCTGGTCCTTCCTTCCCTGCAGAAAGGAGCAGAACCCTAGGATTCTTAGTGCTTAGATTCTCCTGTAAGCCTTATTTTACTCTTTATTTCACATAATAATTACATCCTCTATGCTTTCACAAGGTATCTTGTTGGGGCCAAGAGCAGGTCGGCTATGAGAGAGGTTGTGTTTATGGTCTTCACATATTCTGAAGTCTGAGTAAAGCCTATTGTGAGACATAGCTGGGCTGTGTGTGTTGAATACGTTAGTGGAGGGCTCTCCATGGTCTGGATGACAGCTTTCAGATCAAAGGGTTTGCTGCTCGTAAGGCCACATTTTCTGCATTTGTTCTTTCAAAAGGAGAAATGGTCCCTTCCCTCCCCGTCTCCTAAAATCCAAAATATGCTTAGACATGTTCTTCTTGCCCATCAGTACTTTGTGACCAGACCCCAAAGAAAGAAAATATGTAAAATTCATGGCCCGGATTGGTTTTGAGGGAGTCACTTGGACATCCTAACCTATATTTGCTTATTTCTGATATTAATTGATCCTAGAATCAGCGTGCTAGATGGTAGGCATTCAAAACAACATGGTGGTCATATAGGGGAGTTCTGCACAGAAAAATCCACCGTTTTCAGGTTCAAGCAGTACATAAATAAAAATGTGATGATTATGACTTATGCTTTAATTATTACAAACTGGGTCTACAAAGCTGGGAGGATACATTTTCTGAGAAAACAGGAAATAGATCTGGTGTTTATGGTCATGACCAGTAGAAAGTTATTGATTTTCTTCCAGGGATAAAACAGGACTGCAAGTAGTTGTTTTAAAATGCATTAAAGTGGCATGTAATTTAAATGAGTCCAGCACCACTAATTATTCTGGCCCATGTTCAGTTACTTCTGTGTCCTTTCTTCTCCAATGTAAACAAGCGAATTCCTCCTAATTGCCCCAAATAGCTTTGAGGAATTGATGCTTGGGTTTTTCTTTTCTTTTTTTTTTTTTTTGCATGAAAATTTTAGAGTTTAATATATTTAACGAAGAGACCGAAAGTATGATGACTTAGGGCACTTTTTTTTTAAAAAGAGAGAGCACTAGTATTTATATTTTTCAGCGTTTAAAATCAAATTAAGGTGCTAATTAAGCTATTCATTTACTAGAGCGGAAAATAATTACACAATGTGTATCTGGAGGAATAAATAGCCTCATATGCATCCAAATGAGGTAAGAGTGGGCTTGGATAGACCCATGCAACATGCTACATGAAGTGCGATGCTTAATGAAGAAATCAGACCCACACTATAATACAACGCGGCAATTGTTTTCCAAAACAGGACATCGACTTAAGGGTGTGTCCGCAGCATTCTTCACAGATCAGAGCTTTCAACGTATGATTTAAATTCTAGAGTTTTTTTTTTTTAAAGCATTTTATCAGGAAATCAGAATGAGTTCATTTCCCTTAAGTTCGCTGGAACCAGATAAATAGCCAGAGCCCGGACAGGACGTGCTTCTGAGAAACAGCATGATGGCTGAAAGTCTTCCTTTCCCTTGAGTTCTGAGGGAAGCAAGCACCCACACGGTGTACCAGGAAGTGTGAAAACCGGCAGCACAAGCATATTCTCATCTAGTAGGTGTGTGGGGTGGAAAAGGGTCAGCGGTGGAAAGGGGAACTTTCAAGGGCTAGTGCTATGAGCCTCAATTTTCCTTTCTCTGCACGTCATCATTCAATGGCTGTTGAGGAGGACTTTTGCTGCATCTGGACAGATGAGGGGTTCTGCTGCATTGTCTGAAGGGGCTGCATGGAGGAACTTTTGCGCGCCCACGCGCACGCGTGTGGGCGGGGGCGGCACAAGACTAGCCTTTTCTTAGAGCCAGCCATCTGGAAGGAGTGAGAAGGTGCCAGAAAACAGGTTGCTGTGTGTCACTGATGTAAAAGGCCAAGTAGGGAATTGTGAATGATCACAGAGGCTGTAATTGCATCCACTTGGGCTAAATGTTGCAGGACGGAGACGCCTAGTGGATGGGGAGCTTTGAAGAATTCATTGTTCTCTGATCACAAAGCATGTAAGCATGCTTTGCTCCTGGCCTCTTTTCTATCTTCTTGATTTGACTCCCCCTCCCCCCAATCAAAACGTTAGCCAGCGATAGGTAAGAGAAAAGGGGAGGAGAGAAACGCATGCTGGTGAATTAGGAAGGACATCTATAATCTCCTCTCTCTCACTGTAGGTGTACAGCCCGAAGAAGCAAACAGGGAGAGGAGGAAGGCTCAGTTAAGTCCAGAGTTATAATTACTCTCCACAATCGGATGTTGTAGTTTCTGAATCAAGAGTGCCTTTCATCCAGGCCCCAGGAAACATTATTACCCCTGCTAAATAAAGCTGAATGGAACAGTGGGAGGCACACATAAAATTGTAATTTGATTATATTATATGATATTTGCTTGAGTAACACTGCAATATTATTTGTGGTGCTAGGGTTGTAGCAAAGGAGGAAGATTCACAAAGTGTTGTTGGCGGGGGTGTGGGGGTGTGGGGGTGTGGGGGTGTGGGGGAGGGTTGGTGAGGGAGGGTGGGATGAGAGAGGAGGGGGATTGAAATTGGAAACGGAAGTGCAGTACACTAGCCCCTGGCCCTGCTTGCCCACTAAGGAAGCAAGGACAGACTTGCTGTGGAAGAAGGATGGTTGCTATAGGTTAAGGGCCACTAAACAAAAACTCACAATCAAAGGTTGCCAGAATGGCAGGAGTTAAAGGCTGTGTCTCACTGTGACTAAGGTCAGCAGAGCTATGAGGGAGGGAGAGCCCTAACACAGTTAGCCTTTTAGACTTGCCGGATACAGAGTATCACATGATGTCATATGAATTGTTGAAAGAGATACCAGGTATCCCTCAGGAATGATAGAGTGATAAAGCACTCTCTAAAATAAGCAGGAAGAAATAAAACAAATTGCTTTTCACACCAGAAACAAGTTGCCTGTGATACATTCTCCTATTTGTACCGCAGCATTCATAATGTCTTTAAATTTATCGGTGTCCATTTTTTTATCTTGAATTGTTTGATCTATTTGTTTCACCAATTTATTGTAAAATTGCACCAATTATATCTTTTGTCATTTTTACAGTGTATTTTTATGTAGCCCAGACTGGTCTTAAACTCAAGATCCTCCTGTCTCTGCCTCCCAAGTGCCTGAGTGCTGGGATTACAAGTCCATAACATGCTGCCCAGCTGCTATACTTCTGTTTGGATCTCCAGCTTACGCAGGTCTTTGAGGCAGCAGCACTGGAGTTTTAATTAACACAGTGATCTTGTTACAAAAGCTCATGTCCTGGGGGCGGGGGAGTAGGGAATCATGGCAACACATACAAGTTTTCTAAAATTCAAGAGTTTTGCTTGAAAACTTTGAATCTTGTCACTGGCAGCACATTCTGCCCCTTGCTTGGCATAAAGGAGCGGGCTTCACTTGATTTTGCCAAAATGTCTGCCAATTATCCCAGCCTGAATAGCTACAGTTCACCTGCCAGTCAGTCTTTTAAGTAAAGATGGGGTTCCTTGAAAAAAAAAAACAACAGTTACGTCAGCTCACGACTCAATCACACCCGTGCTGTTCCGTGAGCCAACCATCACGCACTGGTATTCAGCAGAGGTGTGTTTTGTGCTTCTCATTTAGTCACAGGGAATATTAAAAAGACGCTGCTCAAAGGTCAAGATTTAATAAAATTACTTTTTTCTCCTTCAGCGAGCGCGTTGTTCAGTGAGGCTGGCGTTGTAGAGATTTGCTGTGAATGCGAAGTAGTGAGGAGCTCGGTGGTTGCTATCACGGTGTGGTGCCACTGCCTAGATTTGTATTAAGGCACCGGAAACGCTGGTCACCGTTGCTGTTACACCATCAAGTGTGTGTCAGCCCAGTGAAGAAGACAAATAGCACATTGGTATTAATATGGAAGTAGGTTTGATATGGGGGTCCCTGGGAGGATCTCGGGGGACCCTACGGGTCCACATTTTGAGACCACTGTTCTCAAAAGCAATAAGAGAGATGCCTTCAAAAGTAAGGTCTTAATTAAGAAGATCTGCCCTGAAATTAAAAAAGATTAGCTATCAAATCTTACCCACATAAAGTGTTAATATTTTATTTGTACAAATTAAATGCCAGGTTAAAATATAGACAACAGTAGCTAGCATTTAAGTCAGGAGCACTGCTTTTGTGCTAGGTTAGTTATGGGGACATTTTAGAGAGAGGGTTTGTTGTCGATTAAATTTAAATATGAAGATGTTTCCAGTCTGGGGGAATGTACAGTTAGAGATCGTGGATTGTGTCTATTCATTTTCCTCCCCCCTAAATAAAAAAATGAGCCCAATTAATTTTTTAGCAGCTATCCATTTATTTCATTCATTAATGAAGGAGACTCCTCAAGACAAACAGAAACTTGTTTACTGTGCATGCAGACAAGACAGTCCTTTAGCTGATCCTGCCTCCTGCACATCCCAAGTAGGGGGGTTGCAGGAGTAAATCCCCAGACGCATGTGGTGCAAAGGATCAAATCCTCATGGCCACCAAGACTTTTATGAGAAAGATAAAGAGAGTAATTCAAGCCCAAAGGAAAGGTAAAGAAACAGGAAAACCCCAAGTTCCCCCGTAAGGGTAGGTGTACAGTTAACTTCGGAATGCTCTAAGTCTGTGTTGGCAGTATGTAAATCACGTGTCTTTCATATGAAGATTAGAAGTCAAAACAGGCTGGAATACAGTTAGGTTGGTTAAGTGCTTGCCTAACGTGCATGGGGCCCTGGGTCTGATCCTTTGCACCGTGATGTTTGGGGAATTACTCTTACTACCTCCTACCTGAGATATGTAGGAGATGGCACGAGCCCAAGGACAGTTCTGGCTTCACAGTGACTTCAAGATCACCTTAGGCCACATAGGATTCCATCTCAAAACAAAATGACCAAAAAGTAAGGCGTGCTAAGGTAAGGATAGGTATAATAATTTAGGAAGAGAAATGAACTATAAAAGTGATATAAGTTATCACAACAATTCACTGTGAGATGGGAGTGGACTTGTGTATGTACTTAGAAACATATATATATATATATATTTTTTTATTGTATTATGTTGGTGATGGTATTGAGAATTGAACATGGAACCTTGTATATGCTATGCAAGTGCCTATATCCCAGGCATGCCTATGTATGTATTTGTGTGTGTATGTATGTATGTATGTATGTATGTATGTATGTATGTATGTACGTATGTATGCATGTGTACATGATAAAAAATCATAAAACTTGTATGTGTGCACAACATATCAGGTAGTCAAAGCCATGTTGGAAAGAAATAAACAAGCTGGAAGCATTGTGCTCTTTGATTGTGAAATATACTACAAAGCCGTGGTAGCCAAAACGACTGTAATGGCTTAACTGCCAATATAACAGCCGGTGGCTCCAAACAGAACGTAAACCCAATACTGACAACCAGCTGATTCTTGACAGACACAGCATTCTTTTCAGACTCCGAAAGTGACCAGAGATCCACTATTGTTAGTGGATATTTTGATGTTAGTAATATAATAACACGAATAAAAAGTTGTTATTTGCAGAACATCTGATTACCTACCCAGAGAGCTGAAAGAATTTAGGTTTCTTGTAGAACAGGACGGTGTCATATCAACTGTTTGCCTCAACAAATGGAAAATGGGAGGAAGAACATCCCATTTGCAACTACAACAAAGAGTACTTAAGACTCATTCCACCAAAAGATTAATATAATCATTTTGAAGTAAATCACACAATTTTACACAAAGATAATAAAGAAGACCTAAACGAGTGGAGATATAGAATATCATTCTAGACAAACTCTGTGTCATGAGAAATTGTTTTCCCCCAAGATTTACAAATTCAGTGGAATGAAATGCTCCATAGAGAATGTTTTGTGGCACTTGAAACTTTTTCTAGGACAGAGCTGCTAGGGCAGGTACCCACAGTACTCTTGAAGAGGACCAGGATGGATTTGTCTTGTCAGATATCATGACAATTAAAACAAACAAGAATAAATTAGAACAAAAGCTGACCCAGGTAGAATGTTCAGTAGAAGGCAGCCATGATTGTTATGCAGTTTGCACATTTTCTGCATTTATGCTTTTGTAATATTTTAGGCATTTTTACTCCTCCCAGTATTCAAATTTAAAAATATGTCTCTGGAAGGTTTTAGACGAATAGATGGAGCTGCCATTCAAATCGCACGACACTTAAAAGACAGGGGACTGAATTTCTATTTTCTTTTTCTTTCCTGTTTTCTGACCCTCCCTTCTTTGAGTCAGAAGGATGAGGGAGTTGTAATTATTTAATGTTTAGCTCAAAGGAATAGGGAGATAGGAAGTGGAAGTGAGTAAAGAAGTATGCTACACATTTGATAAAATCCTGTTTACTCAGGAAGAAAAATGGAAGCCTGTCGTCTACAGCAAATTCAGAGGGAGCTAAAAGACATCCTGTTAAGCAAAATAACACAGAACAATAATACTGTCTGCTCTTTTCACATGGGTGAGCCGGAAAAAGGCTCAACCTGAGTGAGTACAGAACAGTGATGACAGCAGGAAGAGGTGGGGGAGCATAGGTAAGTGGATAGGATTGTGTCCAGTGCACGCTGTATGGATATGCTGAAGTAGCACAAGGATTCCTATAGTATGTCTAATATATATATATATTAATTATATATATATATATTAATTAAAAAGGGAACGCATGCAATTGAATTCCTTGGGCAGTGGGAGAAAAATCCAAAGTAGTGAAAGAAAGACTGATCCAAAGAGATAATGGCTGAAAAAGAAAGAAAGAAAGAAAGAAAGAAAGAAAGAAAGGAAGGAAGGAAGAATGAAAGAAAAACACCCATTCAACAAAATGCCACTTATTATCCATGTGTCAAACTCTATGGCTAGCTTAAGAAATAGGACTAGCCATGGTTTTGAGACACTCACAGTAAGATGCAGGGAAGCTGTTAACCAACAGTGCTTTGGGAGCATGAAAGGGTGAAAGACAGAGTTTGAAGTTGGGGGTGGGTAATTTTGTCCAAGGAAGTCTTATTTGTGGTTGGTCTTGGTGGTTTATGTCACTAGTAAAGAAGATGGCAGAGTTATGTGGCAGAGAGGAATAGACACAGAAAAGAGAATTTTCCAAGTAAGCCCTAATGGGGAGACTTAGCCTCCATTCTCCAAGCATCATCAAATCTTGTTAACACTTTCACATACCATAAAATACACTCTTATTTTGGGACAGGGTCTCAGTCTATATTTCAGGCTGGCCTTGAACTTGCAATTTCCCTCCTGAGCCTTGGCTTTCCGAGTTCTGCCTTCCACGTACTTACGGAATAGCTCCAAATCAGGCCATCTTGGATGAGGCACTAGGAAACCAAGGTCCCCAGAAATAGCATGGCTTTTGGAGCGCGGTGCAAAGGAGAATCCAGTGTTGCAGCTCTATTCATTTGTACCATATATCGGGAATCAAGTGACTCTGTAATTCTCCGAATCTACCTGCGATTTAACGTGAGGTTTCTGTCTTAAATCTGTGGTCCTGGGAAATGTCAAGGCGTAGCAGGATGAAAATTCGTGCAAATTGTATAAGTGACCTTTTGTGAATTCCACTCTGGGTGGTGTAGTTTTTTTTTCCATCTGATCACACACTCGACAGAGTGGGACTTCGAGATGAAGCAAGGGAATTAATTAGATGCAAATGCCATCGCTATCAGAGAAGCCTTGTGGCTAAAGGTAGAGCTTTGATAACTGAATGCACTCCATTTCTGGAAGGAGCTGGATTTTACATGCAGTGCTATGTATGTGGGATGTATGTGGGGAGTGGGTCCTGGGCCAAGAGAAGTTGGGAGTAGCATGGGATACAGCAAGCACAGCAGTAAAAGCTAGAATTTAAGACAACAATGGAGGAAATGTCCTCGTTAGATATTTAGTTCCATAAAATCTAGAGTCTTTCGCTAAGACAAAGCCTTCCTACCTGGATGTTGGCTGCTCAGAGCCCATAAAAACTGATACTGATATAAACAGAACGTTAACGTTTAGGTACTCAAGAGGCTATGAATTTCTCTGCAGCAAAGACTTGGATCTCCAAAGGACATTTAGTGTGCTTACGTGTGTGTGTGTGTGTGTGTTCATGTGTAGATGTGCATGTATATATGTGCATGTGTGCATGTGTGTGTGTGTGTGTGTGTGTGTGTGTGTGTGTGTGTGTGTGTGCATGTGTGAGTATATGTATGCCTGTAGTCCAGAAGTTAACACTGGGTTCTTTCTTTAATTGCCCTTGACTTTATTATTTTTCAAGAATTTATTTTATTTGTGTGTGTGTGTGTGTGTGTGTGTGTGTGTGTGTGTGTGTGTGTGTGAAGTAGACAGCATTGAATCACTTGGAGCTGGAGTTACAGATGGTTGTAAACTTCCTGATGTGGGTGCTGGGAACCAATCTCAGGTCTTCTGCAAGAGCAGTAGGTGCTCTTAGCTGCTGAGCCACCTCTCCAGTCCTCTCTACCTTATTTTGAGACGAATTTCTCGTTGAACCTGAAGCTCCCTCCTTTGGCTAGTCTGTCTGGCCACTAAACTCTAGGGATCTTCCTGTCTTTGCTGCCCCCTCCCCCAGTAGCATGGCAGGCATGTGTCACTATGTGCCTCACGTGAGTGAGGGGGTCCAGACTCAAGGTCCTTCTGCTTACGCAGCAAGGACTTTACTGACTGAGACATCTCTGAAGCCCTTCCAAAAGAGGTTTTCCATCCTTAATCCACTGACAGATCAAAATTTGAGCACGCTATTGGGAGGTAGGTAGTGGAACTGTGGAAGGTAGTGCCTAGGTAGCAAAAGGAAGTCTGTGAGTGTGTGTCTTTGCCTTGTCATCATGCTGCCCCCTATCTTCCATGAATTGCACAGCTCAGTGCTACCATTTTCCCTGTGCCATGATAAACTGAGATCTCTGGAACCCTGAGCCTAAATACATCTCTTAGGTAGTATGCCATGCATTCTGTCATAATGACTAGAAAACCAACACAGTTGAGAAGGAGATGAGCTGTGATTTTTTGCATCTGTGGTCTGTATTGTATGGTGGAACATTTCCTCTCTACCTCCCTGAGTTATGGATTTTTCAAGATTGTTAAATCAAATCAAATAGAAAACATCTCAAAAATTAGTGTAATTGTTTTTTATGAATCTTTTGTGTTAGATTTTTTTTGTGTTTGTGGTATGGGCTATAATGAAAACGTATTTCTTTTTATTTATGATGTTTTGTTACTTTGTCTCCCCCCGCCGCCCTCCCCCTGAGCTGAGGACCAAACTCAGGGCCTTGCACTTGCTAGGCAAGATGTCTACCACTGAGCTAAATCCCCAACCCCAGTTTGTGATGTTTTGAGACAGGGTTTCTATGTGTAACAGCCTTGGCTGTCCTAGAACTCACTATATAGACCAGCTTGGATTGAACTCACAGAGATCTGCCTGCCTCAGCCTCCTGAGTGCTGGGATTAAAGGCATGTGTCACCACCATCTGGCACATATAATGTTTTTCTTAGTGTAAAATAAAAAAAATATTAGTGTGGTGGCTTGAGTGAGAATGCCTCCTAATGGGTTCATATGTTTGAGTACTTGGTTTCCAGGAGGGAGGAGCTCTTTGGGAAGGATTAGGAGGTGTGGCCTTGTTGGAGGAGGTGTGTCAGTACAGCTGGTTATGAGGTTTCAGAAAGCCCATACTATACCCAGTTATCTCTCTCTGCATTCTGCTTTTGGATAAGTATATATGCTCTCAGCCACTGCTTGGTTGCTAGCTACACCGTCCTGCATGCTGTCACGTTCTCTGCCAGGATAGTTGTGGATTCACTTCCTATAGCTGGTGTCTTAGTTTGGGTTTTATTGTTATGAAGAGACACCATGACTAAGGTAACTCTAATAAAGGACAACATTTAATTACTTCTGGCTTACAGTTTCAGAGGTTCAGTTCGTTATCATCATGGCGGGAAGCATGACATCATCTAGGCCAACACAGTGCTGGAGAAGGAGCCGAGAGTCCTACATCTTGATCCGAAGGTAGCCAGGAGAAGACTTGAATTACTCTGGTCAGACTTATGCATATAATGAGAGACCTCAGAGCCCCACCTCCACAGTGACACACTTCCTTTCACAAGGCTACACCTCTTCCAATATGGCCACACCTCCTAATAGTGCCATTTCACATGGATGGGTCAAACACATCCAAACTACCGTAGCTGAGTTTCTTGTTCTGAACACAGATAAATCCCTTCCCAGAAAGAGTCACCCTCAGCAATTCAGTGTGGCTTTCTAGCCCCCTTCCTGTACGTTTACAGACAGTTACAGTTCAGTGCACAGAGACATAGGGTTAGGGTTCCACTTTACCATTGCCATTGCTCACTGAGTTCATCCTCTTTCTTAATGCATCTGCATATTTTCCATATCAGAATATTCATTCTCACATAATTCTTTCAAACCGTTGCACAATTTTACATAGTATGAATAGTATGGACTTAATTTTTCTTTCTTCCACTTTTTTTTTGCCATTAAATCACTGCTACGAGAACATTTCTACATAGATATTTTACTACAGTTGAGAGCATATTTCTCTTCGATGGATTTTGAAATGTGAGATTTTGAGTTAAAGAGAACATACGTTTAAAATTTCAATAGATATCACCAAATTGTTTTCCAAAAAGCTGTAGCCAACTTACATTTCCATGGATTGTTTCCTGACTTTCTTACATTAATCCCGAACACTTAACATTTGCAAATCTAATTGTAAAAACATGCACATTTTGCATTTTTTAAAGATTATTTATTTAATACATATAGTACATTGTAGCTGTCCTCAGACACACCAGTAAAGGGCATCAGATCCCATTATAGATGGTTGTGAGCCACCATGTGGTTGCTGGGAGTTGAACTCAGGACCTCTGGAAGAGAACTCAGTGCCCTTAACCACTAAGCCATCTCTCCAGCCCCACATTTTGCATTCTTGTTGCATTCATTTGATTAATACTGGCAGTATCTTTTCATTTTTATAAGTGTGGAAAGTTTTGGTAAAATACTTGTCTTATCCTTTGCCCACTTTTAAATTGTGATATATATATTTTATTATTTTTATTTTTAGGTGCAGTTAGAGATAGTTTTCTTTCAGTTTTTAAGAAATCTTTCCCAAAGAAGTTTGATGTTTTTAATAGTCAAGTGGTTAATTCATAGCCTCTAGGTCTAATGAAATGTTTTACTCTAAGATTATATTTAAATTATCTTTTATTTTTCTTAGGATGCTTTTACAGTTTGTTTCCAAATGCAAGTCTTTTAAACTATTTTTCTTTGAACACAGACTTAGCAATCTAATTGTGTTTCCAAGTGGTCAGCCAAGTGTCCCAATCCTATCTGATCACATAAGAAGGCAAGAATCTCTTCTGCTTTTTGCCGAATGTTTATTTTATTTTCTTCATTTCTTTGTTTCCCTTCCTTTCCCCCTCCCTCCTTCCCTCCCTCCCTCCCTCTCTCCCTCTCCCTCCTTTCCTTCCCATGTTCTCTCTGTGTAATCCAGGTTGGCTTTGGTGTTCGTGTCCTGCCTCAGCCTCCTGAGAGATACTTGTTTTTAATAAGCAGAGGTGTAACTTTGAAACCTCATATAGCAAATACTGTGCTACTTCTTGTTCTCAAATGTGTTCTTGTAGGCTTTCTGTTCTGGGTCAACTTCACGAAGTTTGTAAATTCTGTGGCCACAGGGCTGGTGTTTGATGAAGGTTGTATGGACCAGAGTAACTAAGTGGCTTTGCAATGGGCAGCTTTCCCTTCAGAAGTTTGTTATATTTCTTCATTTATTTAGGGCTTCTTCTGGGGTAGTCTTTAGGAAAAAAATCTTCATTTCCACTATTTTATTTATTTATAATTCTTTATAACAGAAAAAAAGCACACACAAAATTTATGACATGCTGAAGGCTTGGGAATATTAAACCTAAAAAGAGACAAGCTAAATGACACTTCTGCAGAGATTAGAGGCATAAAATAACTTGGGCTCCTGGTGTGAGGAGGGGTGACTCTTCTGTTGGACGGTTGGCACATGTGCACAGCAAGCCAGGGTTACCATAGGCCCAGAAAACCTCCCAGGTGTCAGCCACCTGCAATGATCCTTGCCTAGGACCCCAAATTCTTTTCCTGGAAAAGTCTCTCGGTGCCATAACCTTTGCAACACTCATCCTAGAAATCATCCAGATCTGAACCAATGACCCAGAGCACAGGCAGGAAGCTGCCGCTTTGTGAAGATCTCTCAGGGCAAAGACCTGGCTAATGGATTACAGCTCTGATTCTTAAGAAAGAGCTGAGACTCTGCTAGGATGAGCAAAACTGAGGACAGCCAACAGGAAGGTATTCTATTTGCTCTGCTTCTAGAGCAGTCTGTTGTCTGTGCCTTTCTTGTTAGGATTATTTCTGCATATTGCCTTGGTTTTGCTATTTCTGTAAATGTATTGTTTTCTTACATATTTTCTTTTTAAAACATTAAAAAGTTATTTCTAAAGATTTGTGTGTGTGTGTATGTATGTATGTATGTATGTATGTATGTATGTATGTATGTGCCTGTGTTGTATGTGAGGGAGCCTGTTTGTACACACAAAAGCCAGAAGAAGGTATCCTGTATCCTCTTTTATAACTTTTGTGGCATTCTTAGAAGCTCCCTCTGAGCTTGGCTCTTACAATTTTCTCAGCTTATCCGGATGCCTGGCATCTGGTATCTCAGAAACCTTCTTGCTTCTGCCCATGTCAGAGCTGGGTCACCATCCTGTGCAGGACACCTGGTTTGCTACACAGATGAACCCAGGTCCATGTGATCGAAAAGCAAGCATTGCTACCTGCTGTGCTGTCTTTCCAGCTCCTGCATCTTAAAACTCTGTTCTTCCTTTAAAATTACTTTTATTTACAGCATCCGGTATTCCCAGGTGGTCTCCCATGCAAGGGGTGGTGAGAGACTCTCAGGACTCTCAGGGAGGACCCTAGCTGAAATGCCCTACAGTGGGGAAAGGGAACTTGTAGTGCCCACCTCCAGCAGAAACACAAGTGAGGGATGGGGCTGCTATCCCACAGTCAAAACTCTGACTTATAATTTTTCCTGTGTGAAAGAACTGCAGGGATGGAAATGGAGAAGAACCTGAGGAAAAGGAGGTCCAGTGACAGGCCCAAAGTGGCATCCAGCTCAAGGGGGAGGGGGTAAGACCTGACATCTTTACTGAGGCTATGGGGCGCTCACAAAAAAGGGCCTATCATGACTGCCCTCCTAAAGACCCAACAAGCAGCTGAAAGAGTCATATGCAGATATTTGTACCCAACCAATGAACAGAAGCTGCTGACTCCTGTGGTTGAATTAGGGAAAAGCTGGAGGAAGCTGAGGTGGAGGGTGACCCTGTAGGAGGACCAGCAGTCTCAACTAACCTGAACCCCCGAGATCTCTCAGACTCTGGATCACCACCCAGACAGCACACACCAACTGAGATGAGGCCCCTAACACATGTACATCAGAGGACTGCTGGGTCTGGGTTCAGTCAGAGAAGATGCACCCAACCCTCAAGAGACTGGAGGCCCAGGGAGTTTAGATGTTTGGTGGGGTGGGAGGGGTGGAGACATCCTCATGGAGACATGGGGGCAGGCAGGAGGTATGGGACGTGGGGAGAGTGGACCAGGAGGGCAATAAAGTCTGGAGTGTAAAAAAAAGAAAGAAAGAAAGACATACTTACCTGGCAGGGGAGATACCATGATTACGAAGGTGGTTTTCCCAGGGCGAGGCTTATCCATTGCACTCCGGATGTGCTGACCCCTGCGATTTCCCCCAATGCGGGAAACTCGACTGCATAATTTGTGGTAGTGGGGGACTGCGTTCGCGCTCTCCCCTGTAAAAAAGAAAAAGAAAGAAAGAAAGAAAAATAATAAAAAATATTTTTATTATTTGAGAATTTCACCCAGTGTGTTTTGGTCATATTCACCCCTCAGCTCCTCCTCCTCCTGCCCCCTGCACCTCTCTCCACACCAACTCGTTCTTAACTGGAAATTGCTGGCATATATGAAATTTATTGATTTTTTTTTATTCAGCCACTTTAGCAAACTGGTATTATGTATGTATTAATAATTTTTCTGTTGATCTATTGACTTTTTGAGCTCTATAATTCACTCCCTTGAGACATTTACTGCTTTTTTTTTGTCGTATTGCTCTTGCTAAGATGCTGTCGTAGTTCCTATCTCAGTACCTTTTCTGTCTCATATAGCACTTTGTTTTGATTTGTTTAGTTGATTATGGATCCTAGTCCTTTGTTGTTTATGCATGTTACAGATTTTGTCTACCCCGTTAAACCCTTTTTATGCCATCTTCTGATGATAAGTAGTTTTGTTAAAATATAATGTTTTTTATTAATTCTTTGAGAATTTCATATACAAAAAGGTTCATTGATGACAACTGAGAGCTGCACTGGTCTATGAGTAAAGATATATACCTTTAGAGACCATTATGATACAATGTCCATTTAGTAAAATGATAATAGTTGGTTTACCCCTAGGGCCTATGAGCTCTTCAGTCATGGGTTCTTAATTGATTTATAGACCTAGACATGTAGTTATTCCTGCAGAGTGGGGCTTAAGTCTACCCACAAAGCAGTTGGTTATGGCAGAATGCTTATGCCAGGGTGCACCCTGGGGTACCACAACAGACCAGTTGTTACTATAAATTGCAGAGTTCACAGCTGGATCAGACCATTAATGATTATTTTCTTCCCAGCTAACAGGGAGGAAGTTTCCCAGTCAGTACCAAGTTGATTTATTTCTCCATGTCCTGTGACAGAGTGTATGGGTGTCTTCTGCAATAGGGTGTTATCACCTAGTTCTAGTGTGAAACTGAGAGCAACGGCCTCTGTTGTTTTGGGAGTATCTGCAATCCTACTGACCAACAATCTCCTGAACATCTGGCATAGGGCTTTTTATTTGGCAATCTGTGGTTTCTCAGATGTGTGTGTGTGTGTGTGTGTGTGTGTGTGTGATAAGTTTATAAAATGTTAGATTTACATATGGCTAATACCTTGTGTTAATTATTCTTCCCCATTCCTCTGCTCCATTGTCCTATCCCCACCCCCACTTAAGCTTCTCTCCTATTTTTCTATTTCCCTCTAATATAATCTGTGTTCTACTAGACCCCCACTTCCTAACTTCTTCCACTCAGTGGTCCCTTTTAGTTTCTGACTTCTGCAGGTACTTTTGTGTTAAACACACAAATCTAAGGATTTGCCACCAGGCTCTGTACATGAGTGAGATAGAGCATTTTATTCTGGGTCTGGGTGATTGGAAGATTGATGTCATATCATTTTTCAGTTCTCTATTCTATTAACATCTTATAATTGGAATCCTTCTCTACTCTGAGACTACAAGCACTATCTTTTTGTAGGTTTTGAAGGCCTTTAAGGCTTTGATTTCTTATTTACTTACACCCGAGATGTCTTTTCTTAGTGGATTTTTCTATGGCCTGTGTCTCAAGTATGAACTGCTCACATGTGAATGTGTGCTATCGGAACTCTCACATTTATGCTTTTGCCTATTTTTGTACAAATTCTACTACATCTTATTTGCTCGAGCTTGCTTCATAGTAGGTCCACATCTCCCAGAACATCTTCTAGTCTCGTTCATTTTAACATTCACAACTGGATGCTAAATGTTATCTTTTTTTTTTTTTTGTACCTTCTGAGACATTCACCATAGGTTTCTATCTTTATGTAGTAATTTATATCAGTGGACTCTTCTTTTTTTTTTTTTTTTTTTGGTTCTTTTTTTTTCGGAGCTGGGGACCGAACCCAGGGCCTTGCGCTTCCTAGGTAAGCGCTCTACCACTGAGCTAAATCCCCAGCCCCTAGTGGACTCTTCTGATATTAAATATCTGTTTTCATGAAGTGGTGTACTTTTGATATTATATACTTTTCCTGTTATAGTAAACAATTGTAGTTTTCAGCAGCACGAAACATACACACTTCTTGCCAGGAGACTGAGGGGCACTTGAGTTTTGACTGTTGTAGGTGTGCATCTCTGCGTCATGCTGTGACAGCTCTGGTAACTGAGCCAGTCACTGAAGGAACATGGCTGGGTTGAGACCACTATCACTGCATGGTAGACATTGCATGTATTTCTCAATGCAGGCTAGCCTCCTTGTCACGAAAGGAACATGGATCTAGTCCTATGTTCTAATTCACCTGCCTAGTACCACTTTAAGCTGCTCTTTTCTGTTTGTTGTTTTCTTTTTTTCCCCCATTTATTAAATTGGGTATTTCTTATTTACATTTCAATTGTTATTCCCTCTCCCCGGTTCCGGGCCAACAGCCCCCTAACCCCATCCCTTCCCCTTCTCTATCTGTGTTCCCCTCCCCATCCTCCCCCCATTGCCGCCCTCCCCCCAACAATCACATTCACTGGGGGTTCAGTCTTGGCAGGACCCAGGGCTTCCCCTTCCACTGGTGCTCTTACTAGGATATTCATTGCTACCTATGAGGTCAGAGTCCAGGGTCAGTCCATGTATAGTCTTTAGGTAGTGGCTTAGTCCCTGGAAGCTCTGGTTGCTTGGCATTGTTGTTCATGTGGGGTCTCAAGCCCCTTCGAGCTCTTCCAGACCTTTCTCTGATTCCATCAATGGGGGTCCTGTTCTCAGTTCAGTGGTTTGCTGCTGGCATTCGCCTCTGTGTTTGCTGTATTCTGGCTGTGTCTCTCAGGAGCGATCTACATCCGGCTCCTGTCGGTCTGCACTTCTTTGCTTCATCCATCTTGTCTAATTGGGTGGCTGTATATGTATGGGCCACATGTGGGGCAGGCTCTGAATGGCTGTTCCTTCAGTCTCTGCTCTAAACTTTGCCTCTCTACCTCCTCCTAAGGGTATTCTTGTTCCCCTTTTAAAGAAGGAGTGAAGCATTTGCATTTTGGTCATCCTTCTTGAGTTTCATGTGTTCTGTGCACCTAGGGTAATTTGAGCATTTGGGCTAATAGCCACTTATCAATGAGTGCATACATGTGTGTTTTTCTATGATTGGGTTACCTCACTCAGGATGATATTTTCCAGTTCCATCCATTTGCCTATGAATTTCATAAAAATCATTGTTTTTGGTAGCTGAGTAATATTCCATTGTGTAGATGTACCACATTATTTGTATCCATTCCTCTGTTGAAGGGTATCTGGGTTCTTTCCAGCTTCTGGCTATTATAAATAAGGCTGCGATGAACATAGTGGAGCATGTGTGCTTGTTATATGTTGGGGCATCTTTGGGTATATGCCCAAGAGAGGTATAGCTGGGTCCACAGGTAGTGCAATGTCCAATTTTCTGAGGCACCTCCAGACTGATTTCCAGAATGGGTGTACCAGTCTGCAATCCCACCAACAATGGAGGACTGTTCCTTTTTCTCCACATCCTCACCAGCATCTGCTGTCGCCAGAGTTTTTTTTTTTACCCTAACCCTAACCCTAACCCTAACCCCATAACCCCATAACCCTAACCCTAACCCCATAACCCCATAACCCTAACCCTAACCCCATAACCCCATAACCCCATAACCCTAACCCTAACCCTAACCCTAACCCTAACCCTAAGTCGCCGGAGTTTTTGATCTTAGCCATTCTGACTGGTGTGAGGTGGAATCTCAGGGTTGCTTTGATTTGCATTTTCCTTATGACTAAAGATGTTGAACATTTAATTAGGTGCTCCTCAGCCATTCAATATTCCTCAGCTGTGAATTCTTTGTTTAGCTCTGAACCCCATTTTTTAAATGGATTATTTGTCTCCCTGTGGTCTAACTTCGTGAGTTCTTTGTATATTTTGGATATAAGCCCTCTATCTCTTGTAGGATTGGTAAAGATCTTTTCCCAATCTGTTGGTTGCCGTTTTGTCCTAACAACAGTGTCCTTTGCCTTACAGAAGCTTTGTAGTTTTATGAGATCCCATTTGTCGATTCTTGATCTTAGAGCATAAGTTATTGGTGTTCTGTTCACGACATTTTCCCCAGTGCCCATGTGTTCGAGATTCTTCCCCACTTTATCTTCTATTAGTTTGAGTGTATCTGGTTTGATGTGGAGGTTCTTGATCCACTTGGACTTAAACTTTGTACAGGGTGATAAGCATGGATCGATCTGCATTCTTCTACATGCTGACCTTCTGTTGAACCAGCACTATTTGTTGAAAATGCTATCTTTTTTCCATTGGATGGTTTTGGTTCCTTTGTCAAAAATCAAGCGACCTTAAGTGTGTGGGTTCATTTCTGGGTCTTCAATTCTGTTCCATTGGTCTATCTGCCTGTCTCTGTACTAATACCATGCAGTTTTTATCACTATTGCTCTGTAATACTGCTTGAGTTCAGGGATAGTGATTTCCCCCAGAAGTCCTTTTATTGTTGAGGATAGTTTTAGCTATCCTGGGTTTTTTATTATTCCAAATGAATTTGCAAATTGTTCTGTTTAACTCTCTGAAGCATTGGATTGGAATTTTGATGGGGATTGCATTGAATCTGTAGATCGTTTTTGGGAAGATGGCCATTTTTACTATATTAATCCTGCCAATCCATGAGCATGGGAGATCTTTCCATCTTCTGAGATCTTCAATTTCTATCCTCAGAATCTTGAAGTTTTTGTCATACAGATCTTTCACTTGCTTGGTTAAAGTCACACTGAGGTATTTTATATTATTTGGGACTATTATGAAGGGTGTCATTTCCTTAATTTCTTTCTCGGCTTGTTTCTCTTTTGTGTAGAGGAAGGCTACTGATTTATTTGAGTTAATTTTATACCCAGCCACTTTGCTGAAGTTGTTTATCAGCTTTAGTAGTTCTCTGGTGGAACTTTTGGGATCACTTAAATATACTATCATGTCATCTGCAGATAGTGATATTTTGACTTCTTCTTTTCCGATCTGTATCCCCTTGATTTCCTTTTGTTGTCTGCTCTGGCTAGAACTTCAAGAACTATATTGAATAAGTAGGGAGAGAGTGGGCAGTTTTGTCTAGTTGCTGATTTTAGTGGGATTGCTTCAAGTTTCTCTCCATTTAGTTTAATGTTAGCGACTGGTTTGCTGTATATGGCTTTTACTATGTTTAGATATAGGCCTTGAATTCCTGTTCTTTCCAGGACTTTTATCATGAAGGGGTGTTAAATTTTGTCAAATGCTTTCTCAGTATCTAATGAAGTGATCATGTGGTTTTTATATTTCAGTTTGTTTATATAGTGGATTATGTTGATGGTTTTCTGTATATTAAACCATCCCTGCATACCTGGGATGAAGCCTACTTGATCATGGTGAATGATTGTTTTGATGAGATCTTGGATTTGGTTTGCAAGAATTTTATTGAGTGTTTTTGCGTTGATATTCATAAGGGAAATTGGTCTGAAGTTCTCTTTCTTTGTTGGGTCTTTGTATGGTTTAGGTATAAGAGTAATTGTGGCTTCATTGAAGAAATTCAGTAGCACTCAGTCTATTTCAATTTTGTGGAATAGTTTGGATAATATTGGTATGAGGTCTTCTATGAAGGTTTGATAGAATTCTGCACTGAACCCATCTGGACCTGGGCTCTTTTTGGTTGGGAGACTTTTAATGACTGCTTCTATTTCCTTAGGAGTTATGGGGTTGTTTAACTGGTTTATCTGTTCCTAATTTAACTTCGATACCTGATATCTGTCTAGGAAATTGTCCATTTCCTCCAGATTTTCAAGTTTTGTTGAATATAGGCTTTTGTAGTAGGATCTGATGATATTTTGAATTTCCTCTGATTCTGTTGTTATGTCTCCCTTTTGACTTCTGATTTTGTTAATTTGGACACACTCTCTGTGTCCTCTGGTTAGTCTGGCTAAGGGTTTATCTATCTTGTTGACTTTCTCAAAGAACCAGCCTTTGGTTCTGTTGATTCTTTGTATAGTGCTTTTTGTTTCTACTTGGTTGATTTCAGCTCTGAGTTTGATTATTTCCTGCCTTCTACTCCTCCTGGGTGTATTTGCTTCTTTTTGTTCTAGAGATTTTAGGTGTGGTGTCAAGCTGCTGACATATGCTCTCTCCTGTTTCTTTCTGCAGGCACCCAGAGCTATGAGTTTTCCTCTTAGCACAGCTTTTATTGTGCCCCATAGCTTTGGGTATGTTGACCCTGTATTTTCATTAAATTCTAAGAAGTCTTTAATTTCTTTCTTTATTTTTTCCTTGACCAGGTTATCATTCAGTAGAGCATTGTTCAACTTCCATGTATATGTGGGCATTTTCCCCTTATTGTTATTGAAGACCAGCTTTAGTCCGTGTTAGTCTGATAGGATGAATGGGACTATTTCTATCTTTCTGTATCTGTTGAGGCCTGTTTTGTGACCGATTATATGGTCAATTTTGGAGAAAGTACCATGAGGTGGTGTGTTTGTTATTTTCTTAAGACAGGGTTTTACAATCTATATAGCTCAGGCTGACCTTGAATTTGCAGTGTGCTCCAAGCTGGTCTTGAACTTATGATCCTCCTCATATGACAGAAAGAGTTTTTTCAATCTTACATTAGAGGTCTACTCTTCTACAGTTTCAATTTTGAGAAGGGGGATTTCTTATATAGCTCTCACTTGCTTGACTCCTGGGCTCTGTCGTCATCATTGTTGTCGTTGTCGTCGTCGTCGTTGTCGTCGTCGTCGTTGTCGTCGTCGTCGTTGTCGTCGTCGTCGTCATCGTCGTCGTCGTCGTCCTCCTCCTCCTCCTCCTCCTCCTCCTCCTCCTCCTCTTCTTCTTCTTCTCTTCCTCCTCCTTCTTCATGAAATATGCTCCTTGACATTTTCATACATGTATAAAATGCATTCTAATTATGTTTACCTCTCACCTTTGTTAATTTTCCCAGAAATACCTTTCCTACATTCATGTCTTTTTGCTGTGTGTGTGTGTGTGTGTGTGTGTGTGTGTGTGTGTGTGTGTGTCTGTGTGAGACTGAGTTTAAGCCAGATCCTCTGTGTCACCATGTGTTGCAGCTATCCATTCTTGGTGGGCTTACCAATGGGTATTCAACAGACGACAAAGACTCTCTCTCCCAGAATCTTTCAGGAGCCAATAGTTCAGCTTGGAGGCATAGGGTCCCATGAGCCTGTCCTATTACTGGCCATTACTGACTGTCTTCAGGCCCAGTGTATGTAACTGAAGCTCTTCTGTGTTCAGGGTTTTAATGGCTGTGTCATGCATACCCAGAATATGCCATATTCAATCTTCTCCCTACGTTCTGGCTTTTACAATCTCTCTGCCCACCTTCCACAATGTTCCCTTAGCCTTAGAGGGGGTGATATAAATGTCTTGTTGAAAGTGTTAACTCTTATTTATTCTCAGCATGTTGAACAGTCATGAGTCTGCATTCACCACCATTTATTGCAAAGACTTCTCTTGTGAAATCTGACAGCAGCCTTTGACTTTGGTTATAATCATAGATATTTAGAAGGCAGTTTGGTGTCAATTTAACTATAGTATATAGTTAGCATATAGTATATAGTAAGTTTAGAGTCATAGAGTCCATGACTTTGCCAGCCATATGTTCTGGTAGGCCGCCTTCTGAAGAATGGTCCTCAAGTCCAATCAGAGAGTAGTTATTGTCCCCATAGCTGTTTGCTGTGAGGGCACACATATGCACATTTTGCCTAGGAGGTTCATAGGGTCACAGCTGGGTGGGCTATTGAAGGCTTTTCTCCTGCTGCATAGAACCTTCTGGTCATGCAAGCTAGCTCAGTTCCAGTTTGTTTCCTCTGTATCTTATAACCAAGGTACACAGGGTCATCAGCACAGGGTCTTATCTAGTTCTGTTGGGCAACCAAGGTTCTATCTTGTGGTATCTTAAGTCTGGGAGAACCAAAGGCAAAGTCAGTCTTCATCTAGGAAAAGGTGACTTCATTTCTCTGGTCATCTCTGTGATTCTGACCTTCTTTTCTATTTCTACTTTCTGTTCTTTTTCATTTCTACTTCCGTTTGGGGCTTGCTTCGAAAGCATCTTTTTGAGACCTCATATCAACAGGATGTGATCTCTGTCTTTGCCACTCAGAACCCTTTAAACCTTTCTTAAAGCTCCCATGTTTGGCCTGCCATTCTTGCATGTATACACTCTTGCAAATAGGTTTCTCTCAAAATACCAAAACCACTGATACAATAAAACACCAGAAACAATGTAGCAAGCTCCTATATACTTAAAGGAATGCCATTGATTGACTTGGATATACAGTTCTTACCCTTAGATTTGGATCATAAGTACAGTCATGCCTATAATGTAACTAAACATGTGAAGACACTTTTCTCATCACCATTCTCCAAACAATTCAATATAACAATGGCTTACCTGGTATTTACATTATGTCAGTTGTCATAAACAATCTAAAAGGGACGGACATGTAGTTCAGTGGTACAGTGCTTCCTTAGTGTGTTTAGGAGCATTTATTTAATCCTTAGGATTGCAAACATAAAAAGCAAAATAAAGATGATTTAAAATATAAGGAGAGTATGGATATATTCTATGCAAATACCATGTCAGTCTATGATATTATGCTATTTAATACACGGGCTTTGATATATTCAGATTTTGGTGTCTGTGAGAGGATAGAGTATCCTGGAACAACCTCCATAGATTCCAAAGGATGATATTAGATATTCCTTTTTTCAGTGGTTTTGTGTGTGCAGATATGTACAGCGATCACAAAAGAATTTGAGGAAATGATGTGGCTTGTGTGTGGTTGGTATTTGGAAGCTTTGTGCTATGTGGAAGAAAGAAAATTGTTATTCACAAAGTAGATAAAAAGGAAGAAGAAATGATTGATTTGTTATTGTTAACCTTGCGCGTTAGTTTTTGTAAATGGAACCAAGTTAAACTTTGCAGGATAATTATCATGAAAGAGAATTAGAAGAACTCTTCGTGGATATAATTAAGCACAGCTAAATGAAAATTACATAGTTTGAAGTCAGTCACCCAGGAGTAACATAAATTCAACATAACAATTTTTCTAAATATTTTCTTATGTGAGGACCTGAGACTAAAAGTGATCATTTTTCAAATGGCGTGTCTTTTCATTTCTGCTCCCCACCAGGTCTTTTGTGTTTTCAATCCCTTGCTTTCATGCGAGACATCAGCCTTATTGTGGCGAGATGGAGCAGTCACTGCTGCCATGCCACCGTGGCTCTGCCTCTTTATACTCAACCACCAGGCACGAGCCACCTTGCCTTCACAGAGCCCCTTTTATGTCTTCAAAGCCTGTTTATGTCTTTCATGCTTACAACCCTGTGAGGTAGGAAGCATGGTTTTATCTCACCATCTTTTACAGAGGAAGACAATGAGCCTCTGGGAGGTTAAACGCTGTGTTTAATGGCCACACTGTGTTTCCCTGTCAGCCTACACTGCTTTCTTTGCCTGAGTGAAGTTGTGTGGGCACATGAGTTCTGGAACAAAAACAGAGCAAGACACTGTAGGCTCTTGAAGCACCTGCGTGCTCACTCTGTGATGTGTGTAGCCAGCTGTTGTAGCACTGGCACATTCAGAGAGAGCTTGTGTGTGTGTGTGAGTTTGTGCATTTTATCCCTATCGTTTGAATCCTAGGGATGAGCCAGTTTCCATAATGTCTCTTACTATCACAGTAAGAACTGCTCGGTTTTTAAACGAATTGATGATGTGTTCATTTAATTTGTTGCTAAATGCTTTGTTGATACATTTGAGATAGATAGATAGATAGATAGATAGATAGATAGGTATGTTGGCATGCATACATGCATACAGAGGTCAAATGACAACCCGGGATGTCATCCTCAGGAGGGCTGTCCACTTCCTTTGAGACAGGGTTTATTATTGGCATGAAGTCAATCAATTAAACTAGATTGGCTGGTCATTCATTTAAAAACCAGGGATCTTACTGTCTCTGCCTCCCTCGTGCTGGGATTACAAATGTGTGCCACCATGCTGAGCAGTCTCATGTGGATTCTGGCTATCAATCTCAGTGGCCCTGTGCTTTCCTTGAGCAGTCTTTGTAGCCCTCTTCCTTAATGTCTTATTGCCAGTAAGGTAACATTTATTTTCTTTTATTTTTTAAGGTTATGATATCATTTTCCCTTCCCCTTCCTCTCTCCAAACCCTTCTTGCTTTCCTTCTAACTTATGGTCTCTTTTTTGTTAATTGTTGTTGTTACACACACACACACACACTCACACACACACACACACTCACACACACACACTCACACACACACACACTCACACACACACACACACACACATTTAGAAATGCATAAATACAGCCTGTTGGTCTATAAAACATTATTTGGTAACCAGGTGGTGTATGCTTCCCTAGGGAAAAATATTTCTCCTACTTTCAATATTCTTTAATTGACAATAATTTTTTGCGTAGAGTTGAGGCCTTCTGGGCTTTCCCTTCTCTGTTTTAGCATGTCTGTTATTGTTCAACTCACGTTTAGGTAGCCATGTTGGCAAGACTGCTAAGAGGTAGCTTCTGACATTCCTAGGAGACACAATTGCTCAGAAAACTCCCTGTTCCTCTGGCTCTTAAAATCTCTCTACTCTCTCTTCTGCAATGATCCCTGAGCCTTGGGTGTGGGAGTTTTCTTGTAGATGTGCCCACTGGGACTGGGTGCCACAACTCTGCTCTTTGAATGCTTTTGGTTTTCTGTCATAGTCTCTGTATGTTGCAAAGAGAAGTTTTCTGTGTGAAGGGGAAGGACTCCACTTATATCTGGAGTATAAGGACAAATATTTAGAGTGCAGTGAGAGACTATGCTGACTTAGTAAAGTGGTGATTGTAAGTTCTCCTCCAAGATCCGTGACTTCACTATGCCTGGGTGGTTGGCTAGGGTTGCAGTATCAGCCATGCTATGCTCTCCTTCTGGTTGAGAGGGTCTTAAGTTCAGTTAGTCCCTGTCAAGGCGTTTGTGACACTACTGCACCCTTAGGGTGTTTGTGCCATGCTTGTTACTGGTATGGTTCATCAGCATCATAGCTGAGGAGGCACCTTCTGGAACCATGAAGTCTAGTCCTCACAGGAGGAGGCTTTCAGGTCAACCACAGCTCAGGGGCCTCTGGGCTTTGTCTGAAGTGCCATGGTGTCCTCAGCCACAGGCACTTACCTTACACCTCTGGGGATGTCCCAGCGCAGTAACAATAGCCTGTGATGTTTTGTGAGTCTCTTAGACAGCCTGAACATTTTATTTCAAAATTAGATTTCGGTGTTTCTAGCAAAACCCTCATGGAACTAACTAACCTTTTGCAAAACACATACCTACCTGAGAAGTAGGGCATCTTTCACAGAGTGTGCTTCATTTGTAATTGAATTCATGAGTTAACTGAACAAATATGAGGTTTTATTTAAATATAAAGAATACTTCTTTATTAATTACCACATAAATTTCTCAAAAGGTAAAATTTTAAAATCATGTTTGTCAGTCTTACTCTTTTTATTTATTCCAACATTTATGTTATAATATTTTATCAAATTTTGTTCATAAGTTGTATCCTTTAAATCTACATTACTTAGTTTTGCATGAAAAAATTAATAAACTCTAATGTTCTCTGTGAATGACGGTTTTGATTTCAAAATCAGGTTTTGGCTAATGAATTTCTTTTAATCCTATAATAATTCTTATCATTTCCTCTAAAGCAGATAATTTTTCCCTCCCTTCCTACAATGATGCCTTAACTCAAGACACAGACTAAAACATTCATTTGACATATAAAGTATCCCTCCGTGTTTTATGTATCTGCACTTGTATTCAAGAGATTCACTTGAAATGATTCCTGGCATTTTTTTAAAGATCTGTGCATTTATTTTATGAATAGGAGGGTTTTGTCTGCATCTATATATGTGCACCATGTCTGTTCTTGGTGCCTGCAAAGGCCAGAAGAGGGCATCACACCTCCAGGACCTGGAGTTACAGCAACCGTGAGCCACTTTGTGGGGGGGCCTGGAACTGAACACAGATCCTCTCAAGAGCAGCAAGTGCAGATCACCACTAAGCCATCTCTCCAGCTTCCTGGCTTCTGTTTTTACAGAAGGAAAGTAGCAATGTAAGCTCACCAGCTGGCCAGAAGAGAGTCGATAAGGACTCCTGTGCTGGAATTTAGTATGGAGGTCACCCAGGGGGTTGGGAAGGTCTGCCATCATTGGCAGCTAAGTAGCTGGATGCTAAGCTTGTCTTCCTGTAGCTTGGGGCAGGAGGTGTTGAAGAAACTGATGTTCCAGGTACCCTTTTTGCTGGCTTTGGATCAAGTACCTTGGAGAAATGAACCAAATCATTCTAAATTTTCCACTCTGACTCATAAAATAGGGATATCAATAATGTTTCTCAGAGTCATTCTGGGTATCAATTTTCTGTTGTAAAGTAACAAAATAAAATCTCAAAACTTGATACAATAGTCCATTTGCTCACAATTTGGGTGGGGTTTATCTGAGCAGTTCTGTGCCTCACCCCAGCCACATCCATGTGGTTATGGTAGCCTGGAGTTTTTCCTGGGCTGAGATAATCCCACATGGTCTCTCTTACTTTTGTTCAGGCGCCAGCCGGACTTTGGGCAGAGCATCTCAGATCTCTGCTGCCTTGGCATTATAGACTAGCTTTTTCCCACGGTGCCCTGGTTATCTTTAATTGTCAACTTGATACAAGTCAGCATCATCTGAGAGGAGAAGCCTTAATCGAGGCATTGCCTGGATCAGAGTGGGCATGTATGTGAGGGATTGTCTGAATTATTCCTCAATGTAGGAGGAGAGCACTGCCTTGGGCAGATAGTATTGGGCTGTATAAGTAGGATAGCTAACCATGAGCCAGCAAGCAATATCCTCCCATGGTTTCTGCCTCAGGTTCCTGTTTTGCGTTCTGCTTCAATAACGCTCAATAATGGACTGTGACCTACAGGTGTAACATGAGTGTCCCCTAAGTTGCTGTTAGCCATAGTATCTTTTTTTTTTAAAGATTTATTTATTTATTATATTATACAAGTACACTGTAGCTGTCTTCAGACACACCAGAAGAGGGCATCAGGTCTCATTACAGATGGTTGTGAGCCACCATATGGTTGCTGGGATTTGAACTCAGGACCTCTGGAAGAGCAGACAGTGCTCTTAACCACTGAGCCATCTCTCCAGCCCTAGCCATAGTATCTTATCACAGCAACAGAAAGCAAACTAGAATGCATGGTAGATAATGATAATGGCAGGAAGGTAAGCTGTAGGTTGATGTCATTATGCAAGTGAAGGCAGGTACAGGATAGAACAAGGCCTGTCATTGGACGAGAAGGAAGGATGGGCGGGGGGGGGGGGAAGTCTTAGGCTGAGGAGGCTGGAAGGAGGAGGAGGGAGATGAGAGAACATGGCGGTGGATGCTAAGATTCCTCTCTATGCATATTACGGGTTGTTATGACTATTCTTAAGGGATGGGTGTGTATAGGATTTTGTGTTGTCTAGATGGGCAAATTATGTCTTATCAATTGGATCAGAGGATATTGTGTGGTGCATTCTTTCATGTGGCAACTTAATTGAGTTAAAGAGAGTGTATGGTGTCTGGATGCACTGTGTCTGCCACAGAATTGGGATGTGTATGTCTGGCATGGTGGAAACCAGCCAAGAGAGCTGTGAGTGTGTCTGGCATGGTGGAAACCAGCCAAGAGAGCTGTGAGTGAGGGCGGGGCAGCCTGACAGGGTGCAGTGTTGGAATGGCTTTTGGACAGCAGGTCAGAAAGTAGATGGGGGCAGTGTGCAGCCACTGAGATAAATTAGTGCTATTTCCAATGTCCTGCTGGAGTCAGACTAGCGAGAGAGCATGGCTGCCCAGGGTATGCACGGTTCAGCATACTGGTTCAGCTGCTTTTTCATTTTTACCTCAACAGTGAGCTCCAGTGAACGAGAGCTTGGTGGGCATCCACTTGCCTCACATTTGCTGTCTTAGAGCCAAAGCACGTCGCATGGCCAAGTCCAAAGTCAACCAGAAAGAAACCATATGAGTGATGTCTGGTGTATGTGGGACCATTAGGGTGAAAATACACACCGTCTGTCTGTCAAGTCTGAACACGCATGGAAAACAGTTTTTAAAGTATTACATGAGGTTCGTACAGGATATGTGCATATAGATGAATGAGGCGGTATAAAGGGAGACACAGAACCTGAAAACACAAGTACACATTCACACTGGGTTACAGTCCTAGAAATAGTTATTTCATTTTACTTCTGAATTTATTAATTTAAAAGTAACTTAAGCTCTGGTTGACTCCATGCAGGCTCTGGTGTTGTGTACTGGAACTTGAGTGCTGTGATCACTTGAGAGGGAAGAACTTTGGGCCAGAAGTTGTGAAACTCAGTGTAGTTCAGCTACAGCATCTTGGTGCGTCAAGAGTATATCCACCTATGTAGTATCTTAGCCACTCATCAGTGTCAGGAGAGACATTCTATCTGAGCTTAATTCAGAAGTTAAAGGACAGTGATTAATGTCAGTGGTTAATGTGGTTAATATCTTGACTATGATGAGAGATTCTGGAGTTGGCAATCCATCTGTGGCCCAGCTAATGAGAACAAAGGCTATCACTGACAGGGATTAAGGTCAATACCAAGAACCAAGAGAGGCAGAAAAGAAGACCAAACAATTGTAACAGAGGTGTCAGAGGTAACAGAGGTAGGGTTGGGGGAGGAGAGCAGTTTGCATATGAATTTGGACTGAAACTCAGGCAAGTTATACAAATACTTAAAGTTCACCTGCCTCAAGTACCCTTAAAGACGTCCTAAAGGAATCCTAGGAAGAGGGGGGAGGGGTGTTGCGGAAGCTTAGGGGCCATGCTTCAATCTGCATCTCAGGTCTGAATGCTGCCCTGACATGGAGGTAGAGGCTGTTCAACTTGGCAAGTTAGGAACAGAGTTAGTGGAGGCGAAAGCTGTATCGTATGGGCAATGAGATGCAAATGCCCAGTAGGACAATGGTTCTCTGCTGTCACCGAGTACAGAAATCACACTCCTGGCCTTACCCCAAAGACTGTGAGGCTGGCACATTTGGCACAGCGTCCAGGAATTTGCATGTTTAGCAAACAACTTATTGCCAATGATGCAGCATCTCTGCCCCATCTGCGCAGGTGGCTGTCAGAATTCAGCTTCTTGACTGTTCTAGTTTTCTTTCTGCGGTGGTGGTCAAAAGCACCTTGGAGGGAAAAGGGTTTATTTTAGCTTAGAGGTTATGGTTCATCATCAAGGGGAGCTAAAGCAGGACTTAAGGGAGGACCTTGAAGCAGAGGCCAGGAGTGGTGGTGTACACAGTGGGCTGAGCCCTTCTATATCAATAATTAAGAAAATGCCTCAGAGGCATGGCTACAGAACAAGCGGATCTGGGCAATTCTTCAATTCCGGTTCCTTGTTCCTAGGCAACCCTGGGTTGTGTCAAGTTGACACCTGAAGCTAACTATGACACCCATCTGTGTTAGTCACTTTTCTCACCACAAAATACATGGCAGAAGCCACTTAAGGGGAATGAAATTAATCTTACCTCAGAACTTCAGGGGCTGCCATACGTCATGACCCAAGGTACTGTGGTTTCTATCTGAAATGTCACCTACGGGTTCCTATGTTTAAACACCTTGACTATAAATGGTAGCATTGTTGAGGGAGATTATATAAACCAATTGGCCTTTGAGGTTTATATCCCATCCCATTCCTGATTCTGGGTTCATTCGCCTCTCTTTTCTGACTCATGATAATGTGAATAAACTATGCCGGAATCAATTTAGCGCACTTAGTATTTCAGAACCATGGACAACGGCACATACTGCTGTCCCTTCCCTCAAAGGGTTTAGTCATAACCTAGTGCATAAGTCCAAGCTGGTAAGGAAACAGACAAGCAAACAATGTCCCCCGTCCCCCTGCTGTGTGGCTAAGGTAATGGACTCAAGGCAGCAAGATATATCGACACAAGAGACTTTGGAAATTCCACTCCATAATCTCATAGCTCAATTGTATTGACTTTGGTCTCTGCTCACATCAGCTAGTCTTGAAGAGAAGTAAGGGGAAGGGAACCTTGAGCCACTTAGAAGGGGTTATTAACAAATACCACATATATTGATGTGGGGCTCTGAGGTAAGAGAGACATGAAGTGAGGATATTTATTGCACAGCTCAGTGCCACTATCTAAATAGGGTTCAGCAGAGCTGTGCAATTCCAGCATCCAGAAAAGCTTGGGGTTTTCCAAAGATCTGTAAACAGAATTGCAAGTAAGTATCTGGAACAGGGAAGTCTCTGTTTCAGTCTCTGAGTGCTGGATTTCAGATGTGTGCCACTCTGCTGGGGACTTCTTTCCCTTTCTTCAGTTGTGAGGACTGCACTTTCTGTAGGTCACAGTGCAGTTCTTTGCTACAAATAAGTGAGTTTTTCAAAGCACTGATTTCAAACTTTCAAATTACAATGTGCTGTCTATTAGAGAATGTAGATAGTCGTATAATTTCCCATATATATGTATATATGTATATATTATACACATAACTATACTTATATTTTGCATAGGATTCTGGAGGTTTATACATGTTTACATAAATGCATACATGTATGTGCAATTGAATGTGTACTGTGTGTGTGTATGTGTGAAGAGGAATGAGTTTTCTTCAGTTCTTTTCCATATTATTCATCGAGAGGGAGAGTTTCCTCATTGAATGTAGATAACATGTTCAGTGGCTAGTCTAGCTTGCCGACTTGTTCCCAAGGATCCACTGTCCCCAAGCACTGGAATTTCAGGAAATCCACATGGCCATGAGCATTAAGACGGGTGCTTGAGATCCAAACTCTGCTCCTCATGCTTGTACCACAAGTGATCTATCCACAGAGTCATTGACCCAACCCATGAACTATATTGTCACTGGCAGTTGTGCATAATAATGCAGAACTAGTGTCAGGGTTCAAATGCCTGTCAGGTCATTTTCTGGAGATGCAGTGCTGATCAAAATTCAGCTTCTCCGAGACTCGATGTCCTCACACATAAGTGGGGATAATAGCGACACTGAATGGATATTGTAGGGATTAGAGATTCGATGCTTAGCTCTCAAATGGTTCAAGTGATTTCATATTATATTTATTTTTTGGCTAGGAAAGAATCTAAAAGTACTCCTTTGTGAAGAAAACCATGCTAATCTAGTATTTGCATATCATTTAATATGACATGCAAATGATGGGTGTGAAACGTATTAAATAAAAGATAAGTTCACATCATATTACCTTGGTGTCATTATTTACTTTGAAGACAATTATTTTAAGGGATGTAACAGGAGATTATATGACCATGGTGTGGATTACTTTCAAATTAGAAAGAAACCAGGCAGAGTGGCATGTGTGTGTTACCCAAATCAACTGAGAAACTGAGGCAGGAAGACCCCTCAAGCATCTGAGACCAGCTTAGAAAACATAGAAAGATCTTGTTTTCAAAACCTTAGAGACATCTCTATCATTAAAAAAAAAAGCTTCATGACCAGAGGGAAATAATTTCCTTCCAACTTATTCTGAAAGCTTACCCTTTCTTACTGTGTGCATGGTTTACTATCTCACTTCAACCTCTGAACGTACCCTTCAGAGAATATATTTTAATTTACTATGCTTTGATCTAGCGTGTTACTTGTTAAAATAATAGTAGTGAAATAATGTTAAAAATAATGGGAGGGAGAAGGATTGTGATTTCGAATTCTTTTTCTCCAGTTACTTTGACACAAATGTACTGTTGAAAGGTAAAGGCTCCCTAAGAAACCTTTCTTCTTTGCTTTCGTGCCAAGAAGCAGAAATTAAAATAGAAATCACTTGCACTTTTTCTAGTTCTTATATTTGTCTGCTTTGGAGATAGAAATCTTTAATAATTTGGGAGACTTTTTAAGGTTTATTTGCTACGAGCGTATCTTTATAGTAAAACAGAATGCACGGCCTATAATCATTTATCAGTCACAATTACATCTGTTTGCTAATTTTTCTTGCATGTGCATGTGTGCATTTGGATGTGTGAGTGTGTGCACACTTGCATCTGTGTATGCATGTGCATGAACAGTGCCTGTGTGCCTGCACATGCACACATGTCATGACTCACATGTGGCAGAGGATGGCTTGCAGAAGTTAGTTCCCTTCTGCCTTGTGCGGTTTCCTGCTGAGTCATCTCTCCAGCCCCTCATTAGTTACTTTTGTAGTGATTATGTCTTTTCTCCTGGGGCAATGAAGTTTCTCTTTCCCTTCCATTACTCCGATCTTCTTGTAACAGGTGCATCATAGTTTTGTGGTTCTTTGCACTTGACAAATATGGACAGTTGTTCACAGTGGAGACTGGCGGCGGTCCTTTCTCGACAGGTATGATGAATCTGTTGCTTTTGAAGCAATATATCTCACTGAGGCACATGGTGGTGATTATGCAATGCAAAAGAAAATGAGATAATACATTTCTCTTTTTTTTGAGATAATGTATTTCATCTTTATAAGTTAAAAACCACAATATTCTTTTATGGAGATTCAATAGGAAAATGATAACCTGTCATTTTGTGTAACAGGTTTTTGAGTGCCTATTAAAGCAAATTGCCGAGGGCTTTCAGTGTTAGCTGGTCCATGTGGGAGGAGATATTCAATCAAGTCGGTTTGCCTTGCTGGTCACATTGAGATGAGTGATGGGGAAGCAGGTGGCAAGAGACACGGTGTGCAAAATTCTATCGCTGAGACTTAGGAGGAGAACAATATGGAGGACCAGTTTTTAGTTAGAAGAAAATCAGCAAGATGAACTGCCACCCATAATGGTTAATCTTGATCACCAGCTCACTGGAGTTTGAGCCACCTGGGAGACATGCTTGAGTGTGCCTTTGAGGTGTTTCTGGAGGAGGGTATTTCCTAAGGGGAGTAGACTCATTCTGTATTCGGGTAGCACCACCCACGGGCTGGGTCCCAAACTGAATAAAAAGGGACAAAGGAAAAAAGCAAGTAGCACCAGCATGCATCTCTCTCTGCTTTCTGATGGTGAACACACTTGCTTGCCCTTCCTGACCTTCCTGAACTGACTGGCTACTGTTCTCTCAAACCAGCAGCCAAGGTAAAGTCTCTGTTATTTCTTGTCAGGCAGCTGGTCATAACATGAACATTCACCAATATGCCACCCGAGTCGAGAAACCAAACTCTGATGTATTCTGGATCCTGGCTTATATTCCCTCAACTACACTCCCATACTCCTTACTTTCAGGATAAATGGATACCATGCTACTGTCCTCATAGTTTATCCTGGTGCATTTTTCCTGGTGCATTTTAATCAAACACATCATTTTATATTATGGAGACAGACTTAGACTGTATTTATTCGTGTTTAACGTCTTTGTAGTCCCAAGATCCGTCTTTATCGCTGCATGCTGTTGGGATCTTTCGTGTCCATTGTTGAATACTGTGCCAACGTGTGACGCTCCCACTTTGCTGCTGTGCTGCTATGGACGGACGTGTATGTTGGTCTTAGTTTCTTTTGTGTTAGTAACAGTGGGTGTAATAAGCTTGTGCCTGATTCCCTATTCATGACTGTCTCTAGCGAATTATCTCATAATGGGAAATCTGGATCACACAGGGTATACTGTCTCCCTGTTGTCAGGTTCCAAAGAAATCCAGGAGATCTCAGGACCTGTGGCTCCTCCCAGAAGCTCTCAAGCAGCCCCTTTCTCTAAACCTTCCTAGTCCGGGGGTTGGGCTTTGCCTCCCTTTCCCAGCTTCTGATCCTACATAAACTAGCAGTTTTGGTTATGTGCTCTTTTGGTTTCTATGCACTGTCTTGGTTCTCTAGGTCCCTACATGCTCTCTTGGCTCCTGGTCCCCTCCCTGTGCCCCTCTCTCCCTTCTCTTCCTCTTTCTCCTCCCACCCCGTCTTCTCATGGCCCAGTTCAGTTTGGTCCCTTCCCGATGCCTCTGAATGTACTCTCCTTCATATCTACAACAAAGTCTCCTCAAACCCACTTAGGAGAGGACACGTCTTCATTTTCAGTCATTCACCCCGTCCCACTACACACTGTATGGTGTAAGGCTGTGCACGGACCTGCTTGGATGGGTGTGGAGGTCAGAGGCTGGCTTTGTTTATCTTCCTCAATCACGTCTCCACCTTATTTTCTGAGAAAGAATCTCTCATTGATGTAGTACTTTCCACCTTGGCTAGACTGGATGGCCAATGCAGCCCCCAGGACAGAGCTGTCCTCTGCCCCTATACCCAACACTGAGGTACAAGCGCATGTGGTCATGCCCAGCTGTATATACAGTTGCTGCATGATCTGAACTCATGTCCTCAAGCTTGCACAGCTTCTCCCTGGCCCCACAGGTGTCAGATTAGCTGTCACCGCTGACTGTTTCATTCCTTCTGCTATGTAGGAGAGGCCATTCATATTTATCCTTCACATTTCTAATGTGACTAAGGTTGTCGGAACCAAAGTGAACCCGAGTTCAAATCTAGGTAATAGCATCTGACCTTGGCTTAATAGTTTCAGCTCACGGAGTTCTTATAATCAATAATTCTGTGTATTAAAAGTGATCCATATTAACTCATCCACACTGCTATCAAACAACACCATATATTGGTTGGTCAGTTTACAAACAACAAAGACTTCGTAGCACTCCAGAGGCCAAGATTAAGGTGCATTGGTGTGTGGTGAGGGCCTGCTTTCTGGTTTACAGATGATACTTGTTTGTTTTGTGTGTGTGTGTGTGTGTGTGTGTGTGTGTGTGTGTGTGTACTCATATAGGAGAAGGATTGATAAGAATTATTGTCAGTGTCTTCTCTTGGCCCAGTCCTGTTCATGAAGGTTCTGACTGTCTAACTTAAGCATTTTCCTAAAGCCCTAAATTCACAACTCATAGGACTTAATATTTCAACATAAGCACTTTTTATGATGCACCCAAGTCTTGCAGCCCTTACCTACATATGAGCAAACTGAGGAACACATTACTTCTGTTTGTGCCTGGAAATATTCTGCTGGTCTGGTTGTGAACAGTTTTACTGGGCTATCTTTTTAATTCAATAAATATTTAATCCCAGAAAACTTACTTCTGACTTTCTTTAAAGGCAAATAGGGTTTTTGTTTTGTTTTGTTTTTTTGTTTGTTTATTTTGATTTTTAGGTAAGTAAAAATTCTCCAATATCTTTCCCTTTGATAACATTTATTTATTTATTTATTTATTTATTTATTTATTTATTTATCTTTGAGAAAAGGTCTCACTATGTAGGTCTGACTGTCCTAGAACCAGACTGCACTCACAGAGTTCACAGAGCCTCCTCTGCCTCCTGAGTGCTAGGATTAAAGGTGAACTCCACCATCCTGGTTATACTTGTCCCTTTGAGAGATTCATTTCTCTTTTCCTTGTAACTGAACCAACCTGGACAGCTTTGGTCCATAGAATGCATGATACAGTGCCTGTTCTGAGCTGAGTCTTCAAGAGCCTGGAAGCTGGAGGGATGACTCAGCAGTTAAGACCACTTGCTGTCTTTGCAGAGGACACAGGCCTGGGTCCCAGAATCCACTTGGAGGCTTACAATCAGCCTTGAGTTTCTTTTGTTCTAGGCATCTAGGGTAATTCAAGCATTTGGGCTAATAGCCAAGAATGGTCTGACGTGAGTAGCTGGCAATGTCACCTAAGGCCATAGTGAGGTCCTGGTCTGTATTACCACTGATGGCCATGTCTAGGTCTCTTACCACCAATGGTCAGGCAGATGTCCCTGGTCTGAGTTGCTACCTGGAGCCATGTTGATGTCTGAAGGTTGAGCAGAATTGACCCCCCCCTTCCCTGAGTATCATGGGAGAGCTGGCTCTGAAGGTATGAGAACAAGAGAGCCCGCCCACCCCTTGCCAGATATAGTATTTTGGAGCATGGGGCCTGCACTTCACCCAGGAAGCACAGTAGAACTAGCCCTGGTTGCAGTCTCTTAGGGTGTGCACCTGGGAGAGCTGGCTCTGCCAATTGTCTGTCATGTGGTGGCATGGATGAGTGAGAGATGCCCTCCCCACCTTGCCCCTTGCCTCCTGAGGCAGGTGGGGAGCTGGTCTGCGTGGTTGTGAGAGCTGCAGAGCTGGTTCTTCCCCTTCATGGGCTGTAGCACTGGAGAGCTCGCCCTTGTGGTGTGGATATTGGAGGGCTCGCCCTTGTGGTGTGGGTATGGGAGAGCTCCCAGGCTGATCTGCTCAGACACCACCCAAGCCCAGACCCAGGGCTTTGAGTTGGCTCACCCCAACATCTACCCCATCGATGAACTGCTGGAGTGAGTGAAGGTGCTGGTCCTACAGATCAAAGCTGCAGCATCTCCACGACCCAGGGCAACAACAGGATATTTGAGAAGATTCCACCCCGTGAGGATCCCTCACTGTGTAGTGGAAGTCAGCGGCCTCAAACCAGATCAATGCTTATCACAATGCACATTTGCACGTAAATATGTGTGGACAAAAGGGTGCGCTGTGGAAAACACTGACACACTATAGCTCCCACAACGAGATTTTTGTTGTGGTTGTTATTTTCTTTTCTTTTGTCGGGGGAGATTGCAAGGGCAGAAGGTGGGTGTGAGGGGACGGGGAGATGAGTGGGATTGGGGTGCGCGATGTGAAATTCCCAAAGAATCAATTAGAAGGTTAAATCCAAAAAATCTTTTTCTAACCGTAGGTCGGGTTGCAGTTTCAGCTTTATACTTAGGATTCTAACCCATGTGATGTTCATTTTGGCACACAGTGCATAAAAATACATCTATGTAGGTGTGACATAGGGTGGAAGTTCATTTTTATTTTCCATATGGATATTCAATCTTTCAGCACCATTTGTAAAGGTCACTCTTTCCATATTTAATCATCCTGGCACCTCTGATGAAAAAAAATCAGTGGGCCATATGTGTTTGTGTCTATTTCTGGAGTCTCCGTTCCGTTTCCTTGATTTCTGTCTATTGTTAGTTAATCCCGCTCTGTCTTGGTTACTGTGGTTTTCTGTATAACATGTGAATTTCTGCACAAAGCATCTCTAAGGGCGTTATTGGCCTTGCATTGAACCTACTATAGAGGCTGGACAATGAGAAGAGATTAGAGCGGTCATCTCAAGGGTCATGATCACCAGACGCTGTAGCAATTCTTCTGTCTTCTGGAACTCAGTGCAGAATGACTGGGTGTGCCGGCCCAGATTTTATTTTCATGCTCAGTAGATCTTTGACAAGTACTAAGGAGCTTTCAGCCTTCCCTAATGAGAGGGTGAGGTCTTCCCAGAAGTTTATAAGGGCAGGTATGGAGATTTGAATGTATTCATGTTATTCAATCATTCACCCTGCAAATATTTATTAAGGTTGCTCTATATGCCAGGGACAGGTGCCTGGGTAGCATTGATCAAAGCAGGTGAGCACGCTCTGAGAGCTTGCCTCCTAGTCTTGTAAGAAGCTCTACCTAGTCTTGGTTAAAAGTGGAATCTTAAGACACACTCCTCTATGCCCTGACCTAGTACAATTGACAATATTAATTAATTGTTTGTTTTGAGACAGGGCCTTTTTATGGAGGCCAGGATGCCCCCAAACTTGCTGATGCTGGCTTTGAACTCTTGATCCTTCTGCAGCCACCTCTTGAATGGCAGTATTACAAGCTCGTGCCACCTTGCTGGGGTCATCTAAGAATTTACCTGAAAAAAAAATCAAAGATATAGCCTAGCTTTATGAGATAATGTACTTGTGTCATTTATACTAATAAATTTTAGGGACAAAAATTCAATATTTAATAATAGGGAACAAACAACTGGTGGCAGAGTCATTTGGCATATTGTATAATTGCTAAAAATGTAAATTTAGAAGACTATAAGACCAAAGGTAGTTAAAAATGTGAAACAGTTTTCTAGTCAGGTTGAACTAAGTTTGTTTATTAGCAGGGTTTGAAAGTATCAGCCTACTGTTAGCCATGTTGTTGTGAGTGTTTAAGGAAAACAGGATGGAGGATGGCCCGGGTGTGTGTGTGTGTGTGTGTGTGTGTGTGTGTGTGTGTGTGTGTGATGTGTGTGTGATGTGTGTGGTGTGTGTGTCTGTGTGTTTGTGTGTGTGGTGTGTGTGGTGTGTGTATGTGTGTGTGGTATGTGTGTGTGTGTGGGGTGTGTGTGTGTGTGTGTGTGTGTCGTTTGCTATACCAGAAAGCTAATAAGCATCCTTCTGTGATGTCTCATTATTACTTTCAATTTTTTTTGTTAGTAGTACTAGTGATTATCTGTTCATCTGTTCAGGTTTTGAGTTTCCTTTGTGAGATATTTTTCCTATTTAGAAGAAATTGGAGTTAAATTTATTGAGAAGACAAAACCTGAGATTCTACTTCACACCAGTCAGAATGGCTAAAATCAAAAACTCAGATGACAGCACATGTTCATGAGGATGTGGAGAAAGAGGAACACTCCTCTATTACTGGTGGTTGCAAGCTGGTACAACCACTCTGGAAATCAATCTGGAGGTTCCTCAGAAAATTGGAAATAAATCTACCTTAAGACCCAGCTATACCACTCTTGGGCATAGACTCAAAAGATGCACCACCATGCCATAGGGGAACGTGCTTCACTGTGTTCATAGTAGCCTTATTTGTAAAAGCCAGAAGCTGGAAATGACCCAGATGTCCCACAATGGAAGAATGGAAAATGTGGTTCATTTACACAATGGAATACTACTCAGCTATTAAGAACGAGGACATGGCCCGTGGGGAAGAGAGCTGAACACCCAGGAGTACAGACATTCTGAGACCACAGGACAGATTGCCACTTCTGCACACCTCTGCCCACATCCCTGGTTCAAGGGGAAAGTTCACAATGCCTCTGGACACAGACAGCTGCCGGTACCCGTGGTTCTGGTCTGTGCCCAGGACTGAACTGAACTGGCCAAACAGCTCCCTGCACCCAAATCCCGTGGGGTAGAGAGCTGAGCCCTCAGAAGGGTGGACACTCCTGAGAAGTCAGAGGAGACTACCCTCTGCCCACAGTCCAGAGCCAAGAGGGAATCACCTAGTGCCAACTGTGTCCCCTGGGTGCAAGGACCGAGGAGCAATCGGGGGCAGGACCCTTTGTTTCCTGCCCGAGCCTAGAGCTGAAAGACAGTATTTAGAAGAGCTGATACACCTGAAATCAGAGCTTCAGTTCCCAGAAAAGGCTGAAAGAAAACAGGAAAACAGTTCTACAGGAGTGCTGACACAGAGGCCTACAGCAGGGTCAAGTCACTCTCAGAAACAGCAAGACAAGCAAACACCAGAGACAACCCAATGGCTAGAGGCAAGCGCAGGAACCTAAGCAACAGAAAGCTAGACTACTTGGCATCATCAGAGCCCAGTTCTCCCACCAAAGAAAATACCGGAAATCCATCCAAACACACCAGAAAAGCAAGATTTAGATTTGAAATTAGATTTTTTGATAATGATAAAGGACTTTAAGAAAGATATTAAAAACCCTCTTAAAGAAACGCAGGAAAACACAAGTAAACAAGTAGAAGCCCTTGGAGAGGAAACACAAAAACCCTGAAAAAATTATAGGAAAACACAACCAAACAGGTGAAGGAATTGAAAATAGAAATAAAAACAATAAAGAAAGCACAAAGGGAGACAACCCTGGAGATAGAAAATGAAAGGAAGAGACAAGGAGCTGTAGATACAAGCATCACCAACAGAATACAAGAGAAAGAAGAGAGAATCTCAAGGGCAGAAGATTCCATAGAAAACATTGACACAACTGTCAAAGATAATGTAAAAGGCAAAAAGCTCCTAGTCCAAAACATACAGCAAATCCAGGACACAATGAGAAGACCAAACCTAAGCATAATAGGTATAGAAGAGAGTGAAGACTCCCAACTTAAAGGGTCAGTAAATATCTTCAACAAAGTTATAGAAGAAAACTTCCCTAACCTAAAGAAAGAGATGCCCATAAACATACAAGAAGCCTACAGAACTCCAAATAGATTGGACCAGAAAAGAAATTCTTCCCATCACATAATAGTCAAATCACCAAATGCACAAAACGCCCATTCAGAGCCTGCTCCACATGTGGCCCACATATATACAGCCACCAAAACTAGATAAGATTGATGAAGCTAAAAAAATGCATGCTGAAAGGGACCGGATATAGATCTCTCCTAGAGACACACCCAGAGCATGTCCAATACAGAGGTCAATGCTAGCAGCAAACCACTGAACTGAGAATAGGACCCCCTTGGGGGGAATTAGAAGAAGGATTGAAAGAGTTGAACGACCTTGCAACCCCATAAGAACAACAATGCCAACCAACCAGAGCTTCCAGGGACTAAACCACTACCAAAAGACTGTACATGAACTGACCCTGGGCTCCAACTGCATATGTAGCAGAGAATGGCCTTGTTGGGGCACCAGTGGAAGTGGAAGCCCTTGGTCCTGCCAAGGTTGGACCCCCAGTGCAGGGGAGTGGGGGGGCAGTAAAGGGAATTGATTGGGGAATGCCCGTATGCGTGAGGGTGAGGGGATGGGGGCTTATGGACAGGAAACTGGGAAAGGGAATAACATTTGAAATTTAAGTAAAGAAATATATCTAATAAAAAATAAAATATGAAAAAAGGAGGACATCATGAGCACATTATTTTGTACATCTCAACCCTGAACTCCCAATCTAAAACAATCCATTAAAAGTAGATAGCACTGGAAAATGAATGAATATACTTTCTAGATTTTTGTTTTGTTTTGTTTTTCTTCCATGCTGGAGATGAAATCAGGGTCTTACAATTAAGGAACAGGTGCCTCAACTTTATCGATGGCTCTAGTCATTTTCTGTAATTTTGTCTACATGTCTCTCTGTTCCCTATGTCCTTATCAAATGGTAATGGTATTGTTTTTGGTTTATCAACCCAAGTGTGCATTTTAAAGTGGCTCTGAGTAATTAAAGAAGAACAAATGGTTAGAATTCTGAGAGGCATAGAGAGGAGGAGGAATAAATCTTTTTTTTCTAGATGGGAGGAGGAGGTCAAGAGTTAAGGCGCCTGCTGTATGTGGGAGATAGAGATTTGAGCGGCGATGCTTCCAGAGATAAGGCAGCTGGTGAGACAGGAGTCTTCGCTGGGCGGAACGTTAGGTAGAATGGTTGGGGGGCAGTGTAAAGTATAGAGAGTAAATGATTGTTGCTCCACAGGAGACCCCACCTTCCTGCTTATAATCAGAAAATATCACTTAGTGGAAGTGGAAAGGTAGCCTTTACATTTTGTTTATATCTGGGGACAGGGACCCAGAGCCTGAGCACAGCCATCTGGGAATTCATATAGTAGGCACCATGATGCCAAAAGTCCAGGGACACAGGTATCTAAGCTGCTGGAAGGAAGCACGCTTAGAGCTATGCAGGGAGCAGTGACCGGGTGAAGCATTGAAAGACCAGCTCATTTTGTATGACGGTGCAGGAAGGATGGTGACACCTGTGGGGACATGGCGAAGGGCCACTCCTATATGCAGAAACATCTCACTGGATATGCAGAACTGTCTCACAGGCTCTGGTGATTCTCTCTTCCCTGCAGGGACTGATGTTCTATTCTGTAACCTAAGGCATTTAAGTAGCTTAAATGACTCCCCGCCAATTGGAAAAGAGTATTAGCCTGCATTTGTCACTAGGATGGGAGCAGTATGACTATTAAGTCATGTAGTACATGTACAGTCATGTAGTAATCCCATTATCCTTAGCTCTGGGCTATAGGCTTCCCCCTTTCTCCCTGGCATTAATAAATACCTTTTACATATTTGTATAACTTTATCTCTTGGCTCTGTCATCTCAGCAGGTCTTGGATGTGTATTCAGTTTCTTGCTCTCTCTCAGAGTGTATGTGTGTTCGTGTGTATTCGTGCACATGTGTGTGCACACCACACGAATGCACGTATACTAAATGACGCTCTGAAGACACTGTCGGATCCGCTAACAGCTTTCTCGTGTGCTCCATAGGTCTCAGCAGGCAGGGAGGAAGGGTTGTCTTTGCTTCAGTACCTCGTCTGAATCAGCTGACCCGCTTGTCACTTCCATCATCAGTAGCACACCTGACATTTGCTTCCCTTATCACCGCAGTCTCTCTGCATATCTCCTCGGCTGCTGCTCCTTGTCATTGGTTGCTTTCCAGACTTCTCTATTATTGACAAACCGTGCAAGGAGGAATTTCTCCAGGGGTAGGATTTAAAAAAAAAAAGAAGTCATGGTTATAAGCTTACCACGTGCACAGTTTGTGTCTGGGTTAGCCTGTCTTTGTAACAACCCAACTGCTGTGCCAAGATATTGCTTAAAATGTGAATTAACATACCCTGGACTTTCTACTGCGAATTATTAATATATTAAATAGTCCAAACCCAAACAACAGCAACCTGTGTTATACTATCTCTAAATGGATAAGCTTAAGCCATTTCTTTTTGCTCATATACAATCTTCACTTTTCTGTGTGTGTGTGTGTGTGTGTGTGTGTGTGTGTGTGTGTGTTGTATGAATGTGTATAGGGAGTACACGTATTGGCTCACCTGACTGTTGCCATTCGGCCCTGGCTGTCTGGCCAGCAGCCCCCAGGGTCTGCCTGTGTGAGCCCCACTGGCTCTAGGGTTACAGACTTGAGCCTTTATGCTCAACTTTCACATGCGTGTTGGGGATCCTCAAGCATTTCCTCCACTCAGCCACTTCCAGCTCCTCTGGCTTCTTCACTTTTTAAAATTTGGATGACTCCTTTGCTGGGGCCTACATGCCACACATATGAAGGTTCCACATTTTCCATGGCTTCCAGTAATAAATACTATTTGCTCTCCTTGGTATTTCTTCATTATGTATACTTTTCAATTTTTTGAATTAAACATTAGCTTGTGTGTTGACTTAACTTAGACTGCTGATAAGCATAATGTCTCTATAGACTTAGCATTCAGGAATTTATTGTAAAATTTTCTTTTATACTGACGTTGTTCATTTTCTGATTAGTAGGAAAGGTATGAGCTGTCAAAAATATAACTTCACTAAAGCCCTCAGAATAAGCAAGCTGAAATGAGAGTAGTTTGTCTGCCACAGGAATATTATTTTAAGATAGAATATTGTTTTTTTATATCAAGAGATAAATTTCTTATAATTATGCCGGCATTATTATCAATATTGGGTGTATTTGGTTAAATCTTTTTTAATATATGTTGTTTTCTATGTTTTATAATAGAAAATTTGGACACAGGGACAAAGGAAGGTGAACATGAGGAGTGCTGCCCTTCCTGAGGACACAGGTTGGGGGAGCTATGCAGTGACTTGCATATCCCTGTACCTCTGAAACCCTCTAGGTCTCCATCTCTCACTCCTTATGTCTCTTTTTTTTTTTTTTTTTTTTTGGTTCTTTTTTTTCGGAGCTGGGGACCGAACCCAGGGCCTTGCGCTTCCTAGGTAAGCGCTCTACCACTGAGCTAAATCCCCAGCCCCCTTATGTCTCTTAAAATTATTTATTTTATACATATGAGCGTTTTGCCCTCACGTGTGTATATGCACTGCCTGTATGCTTGGTACCACTGGAGGCCAGAAGAGGGTATCTTCTGGATTACCTGGAACTTGAGTTACAGATGGTTGTGGGCTGTATGTGTGTGTTGGATACTGGTCTTCAGCAAGAGTAAGTACTCTTAACCTTTGAGCCATCTCTTCAGCCCCTTCTCCCTATGTCTTTTTGGAAATTAAATCAAGCTATTTAATCTTGAAAACAAAAGGTTGTCTTAAAAATTAACACCCCTGTCTTCATAACAAAATATATAGCCGTTTGTATATTTCCCAGATGTTACAGATTTCCCCAAATATCTTTTTACAACAGCTACTTAAAAATACCTTTAAAATGATATGTTTTATATTTTATATATTTATTTTGTGTTCATGTGTGAAGAGAGTCACACAGTCCCATAGCACTTGTATAGGTCAGAAGACAACGTTCAGCAGTTAGTGTTTCCTGTCTGTCCACCATGCGGGGCCCAGAGATTGAACTCAGGTTGTCAAGCTTGGTGAAGGCTACTTTTACCCACAAAGCTAAGGTCAACCCAAGAAACAGGTCTGTTTTTTAAAATCAAGACACAATGAAGGCTGGCTACTGGGTTGTTATATTTCTTTAGACTCTTTTCAAAACACTATCTTTTAAAAAAGAACAGCCTTATAGAAGGTGATTACTTCTGCAAAGTAGCTTTGACCCAGTTTTCTGTTTCTTATATTTCTTAGGAAGGGGAAGTTAGTTAACTATATGGCCTTAAGTTATATTCGGATAATGTGAGAACTGTTTGTAGATGATACCTAGTACTTCCTAATAGGAAATGTGCTAGTGTGTTGTCCACTAGGAAAGATAACCGTTGCTTCTATGGGTAAAGCGATGCCGACACATCCCTCTGTGTCCTCTTTTGTGACAGCGAGGCATGTATCAGTTTACTATCTAGTTCCTGCACAGCTGATGAAGATGGCAGTTTGTCTTCTATTTTGTCTACATTTATTAACTGCAAGTATTCTGTAATTGCTCTTGAACAAGTAGGAATCCTCCACCCATTCCTATATCAAAAACCCTAGTTAAAGTCAGTGGGTCATTCAGGAGTCAAGAGTTGAAAGTAAGGACTTGGGGAGAGGAAGCAATTTGATGGGTGCTGGAAGGGGATTAAAAAAAGAAGGGGGCTGTGACTAAAGAACATTCTATGTGCAAATGAAGTTGTGAAAGGAAACTCAGTCAAATAAAAGTGGGACCTCTCCGTTATCACCTTTGCTACCTACTAATGGGGTACTCGAAAGGAATGATTTCCCCTAGTTAGCAATTTCAGGGTAAACATTTTGTATAATAGTGAATACTTCTTCTATCATCATCATCATTACAGTGTGTGAGTGTGTATGTGTGTGTGTGTGTGTGTGTGTGTGTGTGTGTGTGTGTGTGAGCTTTTGGGAGTCAGTAATCCCCTTTCACCATGTGGGTCTTGGTGATTAAACTCAGGCTGCCCGTCTTGGTGGCAAGTGCTTTTACATAGCACACGCCATCTTGGCCACCCACTAGTGCATACTTAAGACTCAAATTTGAGGTGTTTATAGTCCTGTTCAGCTGGTACATGAGTTAAGATTTGTAAGTAGCTCCTTCAATGACTACATACTATCTTTCCCAGACGATTATATAAAAAATTATTTTCTAGAATGCTTCTAGTTACTTATGTTATAAGACATCCAATTTTGGATTATTTCCTTGATTTTCTTTTATATTCTTTTATTATTTTTATTTATTTAATGTATAGGAGCATATTGCCTGCTTATATGTACGTGTACCATGTGCATGTCTGGTGCCCTTGCAGATCAGAAAAAGTCATTATATACTCGAGAATTGGAGTTATGGATGGTTGTGAGCCATGTGGAGGCTGAGAACTGAGCCTGGGTCTTCTGTAAGAGCACAGCCCTCACTTCAGCTCTTTTTTTTTTTTACTTGGTAGTTTGACATTTATTTATTTATTTTTATTAACTTGGGTATTTCTTATTTACATTTCGAGTGTTATTCCCTTTCCCAGTTTCCGGGCAAACATCCCCCTAATCCCTCCCTCTCCCCTTCTTTATGGGTGTTCCCCTCCCCATCCTCCCCCCATTGCCGCCCTCCCCCCAACAATCTAGTTCACTGGGGGTTCAGTCTTAGCAGGACCCAGGGCTTCCCCTTACACTAATGCTCTTACTAGGATATTTATTGCTTCCCATGAGGTCAGAGTCCAGGGTCAGTCCATGTATAGTCTTTTTTTTTTTTTGGTTCTTTTTTTCGGAGCTGGGGACCGAACCCAGGGCCTTGCGCTTCCTAGGTAAGCGCTCCATGTATAGTCTTTAGGTAGTGGCTTAGTCCCTGGAAGCTCTGGTTGCTTGGCATCGTTGTTCATAAGGGGTCTCGAGCCCCTTCAAGCTCTTCCAGTTCTTTCTCTGATTCCTTCAACGGGGGTCCCGTTCTCAGTTCAGTGGTTTGCTGCTGGCATTCGCCTCTGTATTTGCTGTATTCTGGCTGTGTCTCTCAGGAGAGATCTACATCCGGCTCCTGTCGGCCTGCACTTCTTTGCTTCATCCATCTTGTCTAATTGGATGGCTGTATATGTATGGGCCACATGTGGGGCAGGCTCTGAATGGGTGTTCCTTCTGTCTCTGTTTTAATCTTTGCCTCTCTCTTCCCTGCCAAGGGTATTCTTGTTCCCCTTTTAAAGAAGGACTGAAGCATTCACATTTTGATCATCCGTCTTGAGTTTCATTTGTTCTAGGCATCTAGGGTAATTCAAGCATTTGGGCTAATAGCCACTTATCAATGAGTGCATACCATGTGTGTTTTTCTGTGATTGGGTTACCTCACTCAGGATGATATTTTCCAGTTCCAACCATTTGCCTACGAATTTCATAAAGTCATTGTTTTTGATAGCTGAGTAATATTCCATTGTGTAGATGTACCACATTTTCTGTATCCATTCCTCTGTTTTAGGGCATCTGGGTTCTTTCCAGCTTCTGGCTATTATAAATAAGGCTGCGATGAACATAGTGGAGCACGTGTCTTTTTTATATGTTGGGGCATTTTTTGGGTATATGCCCAAGAGAGGTATAGCTGGATCCTCAGGCAGTTCAATGTCCAATTTTCTGAGGAACCTCCAGACTGATTTCCAGAATGGTTGTACCAGTCTGCAATCCCACCAACAATGGAGGAGTGTTCCTCTTTCTCCGCACCCTCGCCAGCATCTGCTGTCACCTGAGTTTTTGATCTTAGCCATTCTCACTGGTGGGGGGTGAAATCTCAGGGTTGTTTTGATTTGCATTTCCCTTATGACTAAAGATGTTGAATATTTCTTTAGGTGTTTCTCAGCCATTCGGCATTCCTCAGCTGTGAATTCTTTGTTTAGCTCTGAACCCCATTTTTTAATAGGGTTATTTGTCTCCCTGCGGTCTAACTTCTTGTTCTTTGTATATTTTGGATATAAGGCCTCTATCTGTTGTAGGATTGGTAAAGATCTTTTCCCAATCTGTTGGTTGCCGTTTTGTCCTAACCACAGTGTCCTTTGCCTTACAGAAGCTTTGCAGTTTTATGAGATCCCATTTGTCGATTCTTGATCTTAGAGCATAAGCCATTGGTGTTTTGTTCAGGAAATTTTTTCCAGTGCCCAAGTGTTCCAGATGCTGATTATTATGGAGTCATTAACCTTGCAGAGAGGACATTCCTTGGAGGAATGTGAAAATACGTACACTATTATACGAACAAGCCTTATGACCACAGCAAAGATCAGCACTTGTGGAGGTCCATGCCCTGCTGGGTCTGTTCCAGAGGCAGGAAACCATGTCACATTGTCTCTTTCATGCCCAAGCCAGACTTGATAAGGCTGGCACTACACTGGAAGACGTGGCTACCTCTGGAACAGGGAGGATCAGAGCCATGTTATCCCTCTTAAAATGCAAGAGAATTTCTGAAATGAACTTCATATTGAGGATGGGAATAATGTCTTTTTGATAAATCTGTTAGTAACTGCTTAATGAATTCATGCCTGAACGTTTATGTTTACCTGTTAGAGGGCCACTCAAAGAACAAACGAGTCTATGATTTCCAGTTTTGTGCTTAGAGTAGATGATAGTAATCCCTTTTAACTTGCCTAGAACAATTTTAATTATGCCTCAACAAATGACATTGGCTATGACACTGTCACTGTACAAAGCTGAAAGTGAAAATGTCTTTGATGTCTTTTGGGCCACCATCATGGCTCTCTTCTTGAGGAGAAAAATAGATAAATGTTCACAACACACACAGAAGCAAACACAATATATAAGTACATATACAAACATGTGCACACACATGCATGCATACACGCATTCACACACATACATGTGCACATGCATGCACAAGCATGCACATATACACATATGTATACACACACAGCCCCAGAAAAACATTTCAAAATTAGGTATTTCAGTGTCTTGTTTTTAGCATTAGCTTTATTCCTCATCATGATATTCTTATAAAACAGCTGTTTTCCTTGTATATTAGTAGACTCTTGAGGGGGCATGCCTCAGCATAGTGTTCTAGCATCTGTGTGAATCACTTGTCTCCTTGCTTCAACAACACATTTAGCAAGAGCAATTTAAGCAAGAAAGGCGTTATTTTGGCTTTCAGTGAATGTAAGGTGGCAGGAATTTGCAGTAGTCTACGTTCATACTCTAGAGACAAAGACAGGGAGAGAGAAAGGGAGGGGAGGAGGGAAGGAGGGAGAGAAGGGGGGAGAGAGAGAGAGAGAGAGAGAGAGAGAGAGAGAGAGAGAGAGAGAGAGAGAGAGATTGAGATCTTTGGGCTCAGTTCAGCTTCTCCTTTGCATTTAGTCTGGGACCTCAGCCCATAGAATGGTACTTCCCACATTTGGGGAAGGTCATTTCACCTCAATTAACGCAATCTAGATAATCCCTCACAGATACGGCTGGCATTTGTTTCCATGGTGATTCTAAATCTATCAAGTTGACATTTATGATTAACCGGGGAACCCTAATTAAATGTAGTGGACAGTCACAAAGAAGACATGGGAGCAGGAGTGGGGGCTTTTGGAGGAAGAAGGGGTTCAGCTGACTGGGAAGAGGAGAAGAGGACAAAGTGGGGCTGCCATCCAGTACATCATCTATGTATATGAACTTGTGAAAGAGTAAAGAAAAGATGGACCATCCATCCAAGAATTTCTCCATTTCTGTGTCAGCTGCAAAGAGGCCATCCACACATTGGATGAAATACCACTTTTTCAACCACTGCTATTCGCAGTTAGTACGAATGATGTAATATTGTGTGAAGTTCCGGGCAGATCTTTTTGGGGAATTGGAAAGAAACTCAAGTATCTTCAACGGACAGATGCTTTAAAGATTTCATTTTATGTTTGAGAGTTTGCCGGCATGTACATATATGCACTGCATGGGTATCTATGGAGACCAGAAGAGGTAGTCATATCCCTTGAAATCAGCATTGTAACTGGTTGTGTGCATTCTGGGAACCAAACCCTGACCTTCTGCAGGAGCAGCCGGCAGTCTTTACTTCTGAGCTGGCTCTCCAGTCCCAGGTAGATTTCTAATTTTTGGCAGAACAACATAAAGGAGAATAGTCACTAAATTACATACCTCCTGGGCTTGTAATTAAACACTAACTCACCTATTATCATCAAAGTCCTATGTTAGGGACTTAGAAATATTGCTTTTTGTTCTGTTTCTCTACTTATGAGATTCAGGGGGTTCTAAATGTGCATTCTTAGAGTAGTCAACGTCCTTGGAGTTGTTCCTGGATCCTGCCATTCACATGTTCTGTACAGCCCATTCGTTCCTCACCTTCCATTTGACCGCGCCCGTGAGGCTATCCATCTGTTCTATCCTTATCTCAGAGTTCCTGCCATATGCCGTGATGTCTGGAGAACTAGATAGACCAGACAAATGGTGGTGCTGCCAGTCTGTATTTCTTTTTTTAAAATTGTTTGTTTGCTCTTTTATTGTGTGTAATATATATGCATGTGTTTGCGTATGTATGTATGTATGTATGTATGTATGTATGTATGTATGTATGTATGTATGTATGTATATAGAGTCATGGGCATGCTCTTACAGAGGTCAGAGGACAACCTGTAGGAGGAGTTGCTTCTCTCTTTCTCTCTTACCATGCAGGTCTCAGGTATTGACCTCAGCAGGGCAGCTTGGCTCTAAGAGTCAAGTCTAACTGAGCCAGCTCTCCGGTCCCATGCTTTCTCCAACTCCTTACCCCTTGGATTTTCACCATTACCTCCTCGATCTCAGCAAAAAAAAAAAAAAAAAAAAAAAAAAAAAAAAAAACTCTGAGTACAGAACTATTCCCAGGCTTAACTGAAAACATCCCAGGCAAAGCACCCAAAGAAAGGCTTCAAACTGAGAAAAGATGGGGCAACAGAAACATGGGATGTGGGTGTGGAAGTAAGAATGGGACAATGGCGAGTTTTATGCTCTGTTTGGAAGGCTGACTCTATTTCCTTTGAATTGCTCCCTTTCCTGTTTCCATTGGTTACTGCGTGCTACCTTGAGCGAGGGCAAAAAACACCCAAGGAAAAGAAAATCACTCAGATTTTACTGCAACGCTGTTATTTTTCTAACCTCTGTGACCGTAGTTAATATTACTCCCATTTTACAGCCGAGGAAATTGGAGTTCAAAGAAGTTAAGTGATTCATGGAATCAGTAAGTAGCAGAACTTGGGGTTTGTCAAGGGCTTTTGACTCCTTCTGCACCACACTTCACTAAATCATAGTGGGAAGACAACAGCTCAGTATTTGGGAAACGACAGAAATGAGCATAAGGGGAAAAATGACTGTATTCAGGATTTCAAATGTTAATCTAACAAAATCACATACAGAGTCATTTTCTGGGTAGAAGATTGTAAAAAGAATGCTGAGTTTTCCTTCCAGCTTGCTAGATTGGTACAAGTCAATCCCATAAAAGGTCATGCACATTTCTTTCAGAGATGACAGGTTCAGAACTACAAAGGATGGAGACTCATAAAATGCAGGCGAAGTACCTAAAAAGAAATCTAAATGAAGAACTTTTAAAAAATGGAAACAGTAGCTTGATGTTAAAGCAAACACATTTAAAGGAGTTGCAGTGAGGAAAATAAAAGCCTGAACCAAGAACAGCTGAAATATGAATCCTTCTTTTATTACAATGTAACTGACAGTCAACCAAAGAGAAGAGCAGCCCATGGAATTGAGGGCCTTTGGGGTTATATGGCGTGACTCTGGAAAGAACTTCTCTTAGGATTCTAGAGTGTTCTTCCCTCCAAGTGGGAAACATTGCAACATTTAGAGGAACTAACTCTGTTACAATTAAAAGGAATCTGTTAGGACTACTCTGGAGCAGCTCCCATCTATTTCCCACTTAACATAGTCAGCCCATTCGTCACCTATTAGAAGGCAAAAGAGAAAGGTAATGGAAAAAAATAGCTGTGCTCCGTCCTGCTTGTGAAAGAATGCTTTCTATGCAAATGTTTTAAAAGCACATTTGTTTTTTTTAACCCGTGACTGGATCTTGCTATGGCAATCATGACTTTCCATTGAATTTAATACAATGTATATATGCTTATTTAACCTCACCTTAATTTTCTCCCGAAAATGTAACAATAAATTATGAATTTTGACTTGGATTCTTTTGCCCAGAGATAAATTTTGTCAACATTTTTCCCATTACTACTTTATGTTAAATAATTCACATATATTAATTATACAATGTTTTATTGTGGTGTTTTTCTGGATGCTTACAACATACTTTGCTCATAGTCACCTCCTGTTAGCCTCCCAAAGGATTTGGAACACTTGGTGGACTAGAGAAAGCATCCAAGGGATATTTTCATGGAAACAACACTCTTTCAAAGGAGAATGAAGATACAAAGTTTTTTTTTTTTTAAAGGTATCTGTGTTAGTTTCATGTCAACATGATGAAAGATAGATTTCACTTGGGAAAAACTCTTAATTAAGAAATCACCTCCTTGGAAAGTGTGTAAGAGCCACTGGGATGGAGAGAGTCAACAGGAAACAGCAAGACTGACCTATGGATGCAGTGGCAACAGGGCCTGCGCTGCTCTGCAACAGATGGGGTCCCAGTGTGTGAAGGAAGCTGACACAAGCTCTGATCTTTAACCCGGATGCAATCTCCATTTGATGACTGTTGGCAAATGAAAATTAAGTTTTTTCTAACGGAGTCATTTGCAAACAACTCTTAAGGGAAGCTCCATGCCTAGCACTAGATTGCCAACGCTAAAGGAACTTGGTGGTATTTTTGGAGGGTTTGTCCCATAATGCTTTGGGCAATTTTTTTAATCTTATGAGTCTTTTGCTTATGTATTATTGTTTCTGGTTTTGTATTTTTATGGGATGTCTGTGTGTATGTCTCTGCACATATATATATATATGTGTGTGTGTGTGTGTGTGTGTTTCTTGTGCTTTTCCTTTGGCTCATTTTTCCTATTTGTTTTTGTTCTCTCTGGCTTGTTTTTATTATTATTATTGTTATTATTGTTGTTGTTACTATTATCGATGCGTGTTTGTTTTCTAAGGAAAGAGAGAAAGAAAGGTTATGGTTTGGGGTGGGTAGGTGGGGAGGGGAAGAGTTGGGGGAGGTGAGGCTTAAATCTTTTTTGCAAACTACTTTTAATAAGGGTTCAACCTCTGGTCTGGCCCACGCCACTGAGCCAAGGTAGTGGAAGAGAAAAGTTATTGGGATACGGAGGAAGTGGACCTGTTCAGCAACAGTCACTGATTTGGGGGGTGAGCTTGATCTTCTTTGGCAGCAGTTAGCAGTTCAGTCCCATAGCAAATACGAAGTACTACGACTTAGCTCCAGGCCAGGCCTCTTGGGCAGACTGACACCAGGCATGAACCAGCAGCTGCCGACCAGTCCTCGACAGTGCGCGCGCGCACACACACACACGCGCATACACACACACACACACACACACACACACACACACACACGCACACACACACTCACACGCACTGGCAGCTGCTGTCCAGTCCTGAAGGAATCTTTAGGCTTACCAACCCACCTGAGGTGAGGCTGTGCAAGCCTTGAACTGCTGCAGGAACCTCATGAGCAGTTCTTTAAGGCAGCGTTTGGAGCAAACCAAACCAATGCCCAACGCTTGTCCCCACTGTCTGTGGGGTCATATCCACCTCTGGGAGGGGATCCACAATTAGACTATATTGTACAGCATATGGATATATTGTATCTACAATGTCAGAATATATTGAAACATCTATTTTCAATAAAAAAAATAAGATTAGCTTGTAGGCAAGCCTGTGAGCGTCATTTTCCTAATTAGTGATTGATCCGGGAGTGCCCAGACAAGTGGCAGTGCTGCCACCCCTGTGCAGGTGGTCCTGTGTGTGTAAGAAAGCAGGCTGAGGAAGCCTTGGGAAGCAAACCAGTAAGCACTTGTCTGTAGGCTCAGCTTTTACTCTTGCCTCCAGGCTCTTGCCTCAAGTTCCTGTCTTCCCTCAGTGATGGAGTGTTAACTGAAAGAGTGAGATAAAATCCTTCCCTCCTTAAATTGCTGTTAGCTATAATGTTTACCACAACAATAGAAACCCTAAGTCAGGCTAGGCTGTGGTGGCACGCACCTTACCCCAGCACTTCAGAGGCACCAACAGTCTGTTCTCTGTATTCCAGGCCTGCCTGGTCTACCTAGTGAGTTCCCCAACAACCAGGGCTACACACATTTAAAAAACCAAAAACCAAAACCAAAAACAACCAACACACCAACAAAACCACAAAAAATCAACCCTGACTCAAAAACAGAACAGAACCAAATAAAATAAAACAAAACCTAAACAAACAAAAAATCAAAAACAGAAACCAAACCAAACCCTAAGGCAGCACTATAATTTATAATTATACATTTATTTAATGAAAAGACCACTTTCTGTCAATGCTCACACACATACCCCCCTTCCATGTTTTAGGACACCTAAGATGTCTAAATAGGCATAGGCATCCCTTCAAAAGGTGACAGTGCCATTGATAGAACAAGCTTTAACAGTTTGTTTGGGTCATTTTTGCCTATTTTCCATTTTAAATAATTTTGTTTATTAAAGACTTTTGGATTCAGCATTTAAAGACAGCATTTCTAGCATTACTCAGACAGTGGTTCTAAAATATGTGTGTGTGTGTGTGTGTGTATCTGTGTGCGTGTGTCTAAATCTCCTGGAGGTATTTTTAGGACAGTGATTGGCATTTTTAAAAATTATCTTAAAAATCTGTCTGTCTGCCTGTCTCTCTGTCTGTCTATCTATCTATCTATCTATCTATCTATCTATCTATCTATCTATCTATGTATTTATTTAGAGGCAGAGTCTCTCTATGTGGTTCCTCTGTCCTGAGCGTGTCTGTCTTGCGTGCATGCATGTATAGGTCAAGGGACCATTTGTAGGAGTTGGTTTCTCACCTTCCCACATGCAGATCCCAGGGATCTGTCAGGCAGCACCTTCGTCTGGCTGAGCCGTCTCACTTGTAGCCACATTTCTGACTTGGTGTGAACTAGCCCTTTCCTGTCCTTACGTGCTGGCATCCATGTGGGCCTAAGGATCACATTGGGAGAACCCCTAACACATGACACAGTCTGGCACACAGGCATTTTCTCCTGCCACTGAGAAAAGAGTTTCATTCTTCCAATTCAGCATCTTCCAACTGTGCTATTTCCCATCACACACAAGCTGGAGGAGTTTTTTGTTGTTTTGTTTTTGTTTTTTGAGACAGGGTTTCTCTGTATAGGCTTGGCTGTCCTGGAACTCACTCTGTACACTAGGCTGGCCTTGAACTCAGCCTGCTCCCGCCTCCTGAGTGCTGGGAATAAGGGCAGGCACCATTACTGCCAGGTAATGGCAGGTTTTTATTCAAGATTTTACAAATTGAATTTTACACTGGTTTTAATGAGAACATCTGCAGCCAGTTCCAGAGTGAACTGAGTTGAGGTGAAAGCCCCACGTGTAGAGAAGACAGCTGTTCTTTCAAAGGAAAACCTGCAACGCCACACTTCCCCGTGTGTGTACAGACTGCCTATAAAAATCTGCAAAGCACAGCTGAGGCTGTCCCACAACTCTCAGACACAAAAACTACCTGCAGAGAGCTGCTCTGTCAGGAGCACACTCCCCTTAAGCCCACAGCCCGTGGGGAGATCCCACCTTCTTTATACTGACTGTCGAAAGAGAGACCCACAGGGAATGCACAGGGTTCTGGAGCTACAGGGCAGCCTAGGACAGGACCTTTCCAGTCTTCATCTGCACCCAGAGCTGGGGCTATCCCATAGCTCTCAGACACAAAACCTGCAGGCAGAGGGCTGGTTTGTCAGGAGCTCTCTCACTCCAAAGATCACAGGCTCACATTGCTTACAGCCCCACAGGAGGGACAGGCTCTAGTCAGAGACAGCAAGACCAACTACCATCAAAGATAACCAGATGGTGAGAGGCAAGCACAAGAACCTAAGCAACAGAACCCAAGGCCATGTGGCATCATCAGAGCCCAGTTCTCCTACCACAGCAAATACTGGAAATCCCAATACACCTGAAAAGCAAAATTTGTATTTAAAATTACATCTCATGATGATGATAGAGGACTTTAAGAAGGATATAAATAACTCCCTTAAAGAAATATAGGACAACACAGATACACAAGTAGAAGGCCTTGAAGAGGTAACACAAAAATCACTTAAAGAACAGGAAAACACAACCAAACAGGTGGAGGAATGGAACAAATCCATCCAGGATCTAAAAGTAGAAATAGAAACAATAAAGAAATCACAAAGGAAGACAACCCTGGAGATAGAAAACCTAGGAAAGAGATCAGGAGTCATAGATTCAAGCATCACCAACAGAATACAAGGGATAGAAGAGAGAATCTCAGGGGCAGAAGATACCATAGAAATCATCGACATAACAGTCAAAGATAATGTAAAGAGCAAAAAGCTCCTAACCCAAAACACCCAGGAAATCCAAGACACAATAAGATCAAATGTAAGGATAATAGGTATAGAAGAGAGTGAAGACTCCCAACTTAAAGGGTCAGTAAATATCTTCAACAAAATTATAGAAGAAAACTTCCCTAACCTAAAGAAAGAGATGCCCATAAACATACAAGAAGCCTACAGAACTCCAAATAGATTGGACCAGAAAAGAAATCCTTCCCATCACATAATAGTCAAATCACCAAATGCACAAAACAAAGAAAGTATATTAAAAGCTGTAAGGGAAAAGGGTCAAGTAACATATAAAGGCAGACCTATCAGAATTACACCAGATTTCTCACCAGAGATTACAAAAGCCAGAAGATCCTGGACTGATATCATACAGACCCTAAGAGAACACAAATGCCAGCCCAGGCTACTATATCTGGCAAAACTCTCAATTAACATAGATGGAGAAACCAAGATATTCCATGACAAAAGCAAATTTACACAATGTCTTTCTACAAATCCAGCCATACAAAGGATAATAGATGGCAAACTCCAACACAGGGAGGGAAACTACCCTGTAGAAAAAGCAAGAAAGTAATCTTCTTGGAACACACTGAAAAGAAGAGAGACACACAAATATAATTCCATCGCTAACAACAAAAATAACAGGAAGCAACAATCACTATCCCTTAATATCTCTTAACATCAATGGACTCAAGTCCCCAATAAAAAGACAGAGACTGAATATGGAAACAGGACCCAGCATTTTGCTACATACAAGAAACACACCTCAGTAACAAAGACAGATATGACCTAAGAGTAAAAGGCTGGAAAACAATTTTCCAAGCAAATGGTGCTAAGAAACAACCTGGAGTAGACATTATGATATCAAATAAAATTGATTTTCAACCAAAAGTTATCAAAAAAGATAAGGAAGGACACTTCATACTCATCAAAGAAAAAATTTACCAAGACGAACTCTTAATTCTGAATATCTATCCTCCAAATGCAAGGGCACCCACATTCATCAAAGACACTTTATTGAAGCTCAAAACATACATTGCACTGCATACAATAATAATAGCAAACTTCAGCAACCCACTCTCATCAATGGACAGATCATGGAAACAGAAACTAAATGGTGACACAATGAAACTAACAGAAGTTATGAACCAAATGGATTTAAAAGACAGGGACTAGACAAGGCTGTCCACTCTCTCCCTACTTATTCAATACAGTACTTGAAGTCCCAGCCAGAGCAATCAGACAACAAAAGGAGGTCAAAGGGATACGAATTGGAAAGGAAGAAGTCAAAATATCACTATTTGCAGGTGATATGATAGTATACTTTAGTGACCCCAAAATTTCCACCAGAAAACTCCTACAGTTGATAACCAACTTCAGCAAAGTGGCTGGATAAAAAATCAACTCAAACAAATCAGTATCCTTCCTCTACTCAAAGGATAAATAGGCTGAGAAAGAAATTAGGGAAATGACACCCTTCACAATAGCCACAAATAATATAAAATATCTTGGTGTGACTCTAACCAAGCAAGTGAAAGGTCTGTATGACAAGAACTTCAAGTCTCTGAAGAAAGAAACTGAAGTGCTCAGAAAATGGAAAGATTTCCCATGCTCATGGATTGGCAGGATTAATGGCCGTCTTGCTAAAAGCAATCCACAGATTCAGTGCAATCTCTATCAAAATTCCAACTCAATTCTTCATAGAATTAGAAAGAGCAATTTGCAAATTCATTTGGAAAACCAAAAACCCAGGATAATGAAAACTATTCTCAACAATAAAAGAGTTTCTGGTGTTTGTGGGGGGGAATCACCATCCCTTGCCTCAAGTAGTATTACAGAGTAATAGTGATAAAAAAGAAACCCCCCAAAAAAAACTTCATGGTATTTATACAGAGACAGGCAGTTAGATCAGTGGAATAGAATTGAAGACCCAGAAATGAACCCACACACCAAAGGTCACTTGTTCTTTGACAAAGGAGCCAAAACCATCCAATGGAAAAGAGATCGCATTTTCAACAAATGGTGCTGGTTCAACTGGTGGTCAGCATGTAGAAGAATGCCGATCGATCCATGCTTATCTCCTTGTAGGAAGCTTAAGTCCAAGTGGATCTACATCAAACCAGATACACTCAAACTAATAGAAGAAAAAGTGGGGAAGAGTATCGCTCGCATGGGCATTGGGGAAAATTTCCTGAACAAAACCCCAATGGCTTATGCTCTAAGATCAAGAATCAACAAATGGGACCTCATAAAACTGCAAAGCTTCTGCAAGGCAAAGGACACTGTGGTTAGGACAAAACGGCAGCCAACAGATTGAAAAGATCTTTACCAATCCTACATCTGATAGAGGGCTAATATCCAAAATATACAAAGAACTCAAGAAGTTAGACTCCAGAGAGCCAAATAGCGCTATTAAAAATGGGGTGCAGAGCTAAACAAAGAATTCTCAGCTGTGGAATTTCGAATAGCTGAGAAGCACCTAAAGAAATGTTCAACATCTTTAGTCATCAGGGAAATGCAAATCAATGCTAAACGGATATTAGCCCAAAAGCTTGGAATACCTAAGAAAAAATTCACAGATCACATGAAGCCCAAGAAGAAGGAAAACCAATGTGTGGGTGCTTCAGTCCTTCTTAGAAGGGAGAACAAAATACTCCTGGGAGGAAATACAAAGAGTGGAGCAGGGACTGAAGAAAAGGTCATCCAGAGACTGCCCCACGTGGGGATCCATCCCATATGCAGACACCAAACCCAGTCACTATTGCTGATGCCAAGAAGTGCTTGCTGACACGAGCTACATATGAGTGTCTCCTGAGAGGCTCTGCCAGAGCCCTACTGATACAGATGAGGATGCTTGAAGCTATTGGACTGAACCAGGGGACTCCAATGGATGAGTTCAAGAAAAGACCAAAGGAGCTGAAGGGATTTGCAACACCGTAGGAAGAACAACAATATCAACCAACCAGACCCCAACAGAGCTCACAGGGACTAAACCACCAACCAATGAGAGAAGCCCATGACTCCAGCCACATATGTAGCAGAGGATGGCATTGTCTGGCGTCAATAGGAGGGAAAGCCCTTGGTCCTGTGAAGGCTCATTTCCCCAGTGTAGGGGAATGCCAGGGCATTGAGGTTGGAGTGGGTGGGTGAGAGGGGGAGCATCCTCATAGAAGCAGGGTATGGGGGAGGAGGTGGATAACATTTGAAATGTAAATACATAATATATCCAAGAAAAATAAAATAAATAAAAAAGCCCTGCAAAGCCACACTTCCCTGTGCGTGCATGCATAGACTGTCTCTAAAAGCATTTTGAATATCCTACCAGTTGCCCAGACCTGATCATTATGCATGATATCTGTGCATTGAGATGCCACACTACGTTCCAGAGACGTGTTCAATCGCTACATTTTAAAAAGTAAAAAAAAAAATCATCTTCCCAAAATGTGTGTCCTCCAGAATAAACGTGCTTGGGTATGGTCTGGGATTCCAGCTGTGAGTGAAGGAGGAAACCACTGGAAAACAGTAACATCTGAGGTGCTCGGGAATCTCAGGTGTCATGGAAACCATCTCACTGCTCTTCCAGTTTTCCTCAAACCTAAGCTTCTATGGCTCGTTATTTCTGCTCTCCATAGGTGCCCAGCTCCAGATGCTCATGGCCCTAAGCTGCCTCATTCACTTTACAGAGCACGCGAACTCTGAGGTCTTATGAACCATGTTTACGAGTATGTTTATTAATCTACCAGGTGAGAAGGTAAGATTGTTACCAAATTTGGAGCCAAATTTGAAGTGAGGTTTATTAAATACTGGCCTGGTCCACACCTGATATTCCCAGAGTATGATACCAAATTACACCTGTCAGAAACTTATAAAGGTAAAACCCATCGAATGAACTCCTGCCTAGTACCGCCTACCTACATGTGGTTGAACACATCCTGTGCAGTTGGGCAACCATCCTTGTTAATGGAAGTGAAAACGCATGGCTTGTTATCTTACATGAACTACAGTTCCCAGCATTCCAGGGAGTTTTTCTGCCCTTGGGCAAGTGGGGCTTACAGGTTAGAGGCTTTTTTTTTTTCTTTTTTGATAGATCTCTTAAGCACAGCGATTTAAACCGAAAACATAACACTAGCCATCACGTACTATAGGACAAGAGGCAGATTCAGTAGGTCTCAAGGCTTGGCTAGATAAGTATATACCAGCTGGTGAGATTTAAAATTTTTTGCTTCAAAATGTCTTTACGGTACTTGAGGCAGGATTTGTGGTTTGGAACCAGCCTTATCGGCTATAGTTTGTAGTGAATCAGTTGTTAATTTTAGGCAAACTATCTTCTTCCAGGTTGGCATTTTAGAGGTCAGCAATTTTGTTTCAGACAGACCTTATTTTGAATCCCAGATTTTGGTGTTTGCAGAGCCTATAAATCTATATCATTGGAGATAACAGTAAATTTAGAATAGGATTGATATAAATCCTATGTCCCTCACAGTGTCTGTATCCGTTGGCACTATATACTGCTAGTTCTTATTACTATGCATAGAAGGCAGGACTGGGCTGAATAATGCATTCTTGGGCATTTCTCCATACTGATACAATTTAATGTTAGCTAGATTATTGAAAATAAATGATGGCCCTGTCGGTTTTCTAGGACTCCGCTATGTGGCCCAAACTATCATAATATATTGCCTCACATTTCCAGAGCTCTAAATCTGTAGCCAGCGTGTCAGAGGTGTCCTTTCTCCTGAGGCCTCCCTTTTGACTCCCTTGACTTCCCTGTATCTTCATAGTGAGTGTGTGTGTGTGTGTGTGTGTGTGTGTGTGTGTGTGTGTCTAATTTCTCCTTCCTGAAGAAATATCTCCGTCCTAAAGAGATATCATCTTCCTGGACTAGGGCCCAATTTAGGGATTTCTTTTGGAGATATTCATTCACTTTATTTTATCAATTACTGTACAATTGATAAAATAAATCAATTGTACAGTAATTGTAAATTACTTGTACCTTGACTTACTAAGTTGGATTTTTCACTTACTTTTTATATAAATTATTTATTTTTTGAGATATAAAATATTACATTATTTCTCCTTCCCTCTCCTCCTTACAAACCCTTCTGTACATTCTTCCTTGCCTCTTTGCTCTCTTTCAAATTCATGCCCTTTTCCCCTTAATAGTTGTTATATACATATGCATATACATAAATATTTCTAAATACATAAATACCACTTACTCAGTCTGTATAATGTTATGTGTGTATGTTTTTGGACAATAGACCTACTGCAGTGGATGGTGGAAAGACCGTGAAGCCTCAATTCTATACAAAGTACTACAGACAGCCAAGGAAAGCTGAGAGTAGGAGAAATGGTCTTCCCTAGGGAAGAGAGCATTACTTGGTTATCTAATTCAAATGGTCATCCCTGAACACTGGCTTACAAGCAACTTCAGTTCTTTAAAAGCTCTTTCCAAATAGAGTAACTTTCTGAGATGCTGAGAACTTCAGCCTATGATGAGGGAGCAGGGTAAACGTGTGACAAAGGCTAAGATATAGTCCTAGCCTTGTCATGCTCTGGATTTGATTGAATAACATGATGCATTTATTTTTATCTTTGGTTTTTAGTTGCTGTCTTGGTGAATCAGTTCACAATGAACTTTTGGCAATGCAAAAGCAACAAAGCAAAACAAGAAAGCAAGTAAGCAAGCAGGCAAACGTGCCCCCCTCCAACACACACACACACACACACACACACACACACACACACACACACACACACACACACGCTTCATCACTGTGGCTACCAAAACCCATGGGAAGCAATTGGTTGTGACTTTGCTTTTGGTTCTGATATGCCTCAGGACTACAAATGCATACCATTCAAGTTCAACAAAGGGCATTAGTGACAAGAAACAGCTTCCACACTCCATGTTTCCTACTATGGACATCCATTAACCAGAAAGTTAATGCCCTGGTGAGTTGTTGCCTGGCCGTGCTCTGGGATTCACTGGACCTCTTGTGTCTGCCTTGCGATCGTAATGCATGAGGAATTAGTGATTGCCAAGCCAGTAAGTGTGCTTGGTAAGACATGTGTGGACACAGCCTATTGGTAAACCAGTAATTCTGCCACTGGAGTTGGAAGAATGCATCCTATTACTTTGGTTCAAGGTAACACATCTCCTAGGTGGGAAGGAGATTATGTTTAAACACAGGCCGAGTTTAGTGCTTCAGATGAACTTAGTGTTCAGGGAATGTTCTAGTTATTAGTCACCCTGTCAGAAAGTCTCAAATCACCGTGGTTATAAACATGAAGTGATTCGATTGTTTTCAAATTGTACTGTCTGGATAATAATCTCCTTTGATGCATGGGAGTATAATCCTCACAACTCTGAATATACAAAAGTTATTAGAACAGCCTCTCATCCTTGTTGTAAAACTCAGTGCTATTTCCTACCAGCTCTGGAAAGGAATAAAAATTTAGTAGTATTAATTTTTAAATTCATACTTGTCCCAGTCTCTACTCTATGCCACACATACAGACAGGTAAAACCTAGTCATATGGTGATGTTAGTGATTGTGGTGAGGTGGGTGGTGGTTATGGTGATAGTGGGAGTGTTGTTGATATTAGTGGTAGTAGCAGTCGTGGGGTTGCTGAAGACTGGAGGCGATGGTGGTGGCCATGCAGTTGTTGTTGATCGTGGTAGCAATTGGTCTTGCTGATGGCAGTGCTAGGGTTACTACAGAAGGGTGGTGGTGAAGGTGGTAATGGTGGCAGTGGGGTTGTTGTTGGTGGTGTTAGCGGGACAATGATAATGGAGGTAGTGGTTGTGGGGATGGTAGCTATGGAACTGCTGCTGTTTATTGGTGGTGGTGCTGATGGTGACTGTGGTGAGGGCAACTTTAGATTGGATGGTGGTAATGATATGAAGTTAGGAAATGGCTTGTACCCCGACTACATGGAGTGTGGAAACTGTCTTAGGTCCCTTCATTATATCTCCCTCACACTGTTCCCCTCTGTAATGACATGGAGATTGAATAAGGAGGACTGAGCTGGTTAAGAGCACTAGCTGCTCTTCCGGAGGTCCTGAGTTCAATTCCCAGCAACCCCATGGTAATGGGGTTCCCCGCAACCATTTGTAATGGGATCTGATGCCCTCTTCTGGTGTGTCCGAAGAGAGCAACAGTGTACTCACATACGTAAAATAAATAAATGAATCTTTAAAAAAGGACCGAGGCTAAGGGTTAACCATAGAGTGGCCTATGGTGACACAGTAGCAGTTACATCTCTGTCATACATAGTAGCCCTGAGCTGCCATACAGGTCGGCGCCAGAGTCTCCTTCATGTCACTATTATGCCAACTTCTTTATTGTTGTCACTCCTCAATCCTTGCTCTCTCTCCTACAGGTTTTTTTTTAAAGCCACATTATTTTTATGCAGTAAAACTTTTCATTTTTAGGTGTTCGGATTAGAGTTTTTGAAAAATCTAGGCTTTCGTGGAACCACTTACATCTGAGATACACAATGAGTGCACTACTCCAGAAGGCACTTGGTGTCCCTTTGTAGTATTCTCCTGTCTCTGTAGATCTGTCTTTCCCATGATGGTATTGACGTTTTCCTGAGCACAACCCTCAGACTTTCTGAAGTTGACTGTGTCTGTTATGAACCACTTGAGGTTTCTCCTCAAGCACCAAACTTTCTTCTTTGAATAACGTTTACGAATGCATAGAAATATATGTGATTATATAATAAAAACTGAACTTGTCTTATTAAAATATTAAAAGAACTATTTTATGTTATGTGATATGCATTCTCTGTAGCTCATTAAGAATTATTTCTATTAACTCATTAAGAACTAGCTATTGCTAATATCTCCTAATAGATCTAATATGTATTATAATATGAGAATACATTGTATTTTGAGATATATATCTGTCATAGATATAATAAAACATGACAATATTGATGATTTTTACTATTGAAAAGGTTGGTTTCTATTCATGTATTGGCTTGGGTCATCTGTCTTGATAATGATAGGAAACGAATTTGAGATAGAGGCTGGTCAAAATGAAGTTTTACAAGTTTTTCTAATCTAAATCATAGATTCTCTGACTTTAACTTGCATATTGTGGCTGCCAAGTATCTGGCTTCCTCTCTCTGGTTCTCTTGGACATCTGTAATCAGTCAATATGCCGAGAAAGGGCTATAGGAGATTTTTTTCTGGACCTGGCCAGGCAGTGGCAGAGGTCACCTCTTATAGTCTCTGGGAAAGAACCTGGTCATATTGCTCCACCTATCTGTGAGTGGGAAGAGGGAACTTGCTAAAGCCCTGTATTTAAAAGTGAGGTGACTGGAGCTTGGTGGATAAGCCAGACTGCTCTCGCTTCTCTAACCCTTGTGGTAGATCTCCTAATAAAAGACCATCTTATTGATAATAAGATGATTTTGAACAATTTAATGATAACATCATTCAGTTAGTAAGCCTGAAATTCAGGACAAATGTGGGCCTTCTCATCCATACCTAATGCTTTTTTGCTGGATGTTTTGATTGTCATTTTTTTCTTTTGATTACTTTTTAAAAATTGGACATTTTGTGTATTTACATTTCAAATGCTATTCTCTTTCCTGGTTTTCCCTCTGCAAATCTATCCCATCCCCTCTTACCCTGCTTCTGTGTGGTTGCTCCCCAACCCACTTACCCACTCCTGCCTCACGCCCTAGCCTTCCTCTACACTGGGGCATTGAGCCTTCAAGGGACCCAGGGCCTCCCCTCACATTGATGCCAGATAAGGCCCCTTTAGCTCCTTCAGTCCTTCCCCTAACTCCTCCATTGGGGTCCCTGTGATCAGTCCAGAGCATCCACATCTGTATTGGTCAGGGTCTGGCAAAGCCTCTCAGGAGACAGCTCTATCAGGCTCCTGTCAGCAAGCACTTCTTGGCATCTGCAATAGTGTCTGGGTTTGGTGTCTGCATGTGGAGTGGATCTCCAGGTGGGGCAGTGGCAGTGTCTGGATGGTCTTTCCTTCAGTCTCTGCTCTACTCTTTGTCCCTGTATTTCCTTTGGACAGGAGTGATTCTGGGCCACATGGTTGAAGAAACTCTGTAAACATCTGCATGGATGAGAATATTACTCCTTTCTCTACAGGGCCCTGTGTTTGGGGTTTAATGCTCTGTAGTTTCTGTCCTGAAACTTAACAGTAAGGTTGGTGGAGCAATGTCTAGGCAGTGTAGAGTACTGATACATGAAGTTTTATTTTCCTTTGTCTCCATGACGTCCCCTGTCAGGCTTTCCAGTGTTCTCTACCTTGGTGCCCTGGGTCCGCCTTTCCTCCACAAATGACCACTGCCACTGTTAACCTGGGTCAGCAAACAGGTTGCTTCAGCAGATGGGAGATATCACTGTTGCCTCTTTCTGCCCCAGTAAGGGTCCTTGGCTAGGTGCAGAGAGGGCCAGAGTCAGATGCATGACCTCTATTGTCTCTAGACAGGGCAAGATGTCAGCCATTTCCGTTTTAGAATCATAACACCAGGGTATATTTGTCAGAGAGATAAGACAAGGCATAAGGCTTATCAAGGAGTTTACAATCCTTTGAGTAGTTTCCTGTCTCCTAGGAGTTAAATGCCTGGAATGGGGTTCTACATTTGCATTAGAACCTGGACTACTTTATTTAGTTGGCCTTTGCTAACAGTACCAACAAAAGCTGCTAGGCTTGATTATACAACAGAATTATAAGATTTCCCTCCTCTAAAAAAACAAAAACAAAAACAAACAAACAAACAAACAAACAAAAAAACCCAACCTGCTCCCCTCCAACATGTATTTTCCTGGATGGTTTAGAAAGATCCTAAGTTCTTTCTTTGTCCTGTACTCAACATTAGCCTGGTTCAATTTATTAGCTTTATTATACATGAAAAAAAATCTCAAAGAGTCTAATACCAGAAACATATAGAACAACTGACTTCTCTATATGAACTCAGAATAACTCCTGAGCAGAGAGGCAGGAAGGGTCACACATCGCGGCTCATGCAGAGAAGTAAGAGTATCCAAGGATTCTGACCAAGGACAGACAAAGCAGAGAGCAAGGCTTTAATCATGCTCTGCACGGGGATGGATCAGGACAGACAGAAGGCAATTCTCCTCTATTTTACAACTTTGCTTGCATTGGGCTTGACTTTGAAAATTCATAATCCAGAGGAAAATGGCGGAGGTGCACTGTTGCAGTAACCTCTCCAACCGGAATAAACCTGTGCAAAGAAAACACAAGTTGAATACGAGCTCACACCTAGATTGGGCAGATCTACCACTACACTACTCCATTCCCAGATGGGAAATCCCTTATAACTTGTGGTTTCTCCATGTTATGTGCTTTAGCTCCATCTTCCTTCCTTTTCTCTCTTGACCCCCTCTCTCTCCCCCTTTCCCTCCCCTGCCCAATCACTGGCTCTCGCCTTTATTTTACAAATTAAAATGGGGAGAAGATTCTGATGAAGTCACCTTAGTCCTGAGTACCTGACTAGGCAGCCATCCTTGGGGCAACGGAATTAGCATCAAAATACAGACAACTCCAGGGCGAACCACAACATTGCACAGAAGCAGTGCTTACACGCTAAAAAATAACAGGGACTGGAAAGATGGCTCAGTGGTCAGGAGTACTTATCGCTCCTGAAAAGAACGTAGATTTGTTTTCCAGAACCCATGTGGTGGTTCATTACCATCTCTAAGTTTATTTCCAAGGGATCCAATGTCCTAATCTGGCCTCTATAGGTACCAGGCATGAGTGTGGCATGCATACATACTGATTTTGTCAACTATGGACATATAACTTGTGTGTTAAAAGTAACAGTATACTTTACATTTTTAAATTTTATGAGACACATTATAGTAACTCAGTGCATGTATGGCTGTTATGTACTGTGTGTATTAGTCCAATTGGGACACTACATATTTCCAACTCTTCTCAATCCTCATTTCATGTGATGGGAATTTTTAACTCTTCTGGTTATTTTGAAATATATCATGTAACTATTGAAAACGAGGATGTCTAGATTTTAAAAAAAATATCATTTTTTAATACAGTCTGTTTGGTAACTTTGCTAGTTGGTTCTCAAGTAGTAAATTTCAAGTGGTATTATATTAGGTCTCATACCAATGGAAGTCAACTTATTTTCTTCACTAGGAAAGTGGAGAGGCTAGAGACCGAGAGCAGAGGCCATTGCTCTGCTAATATTTGACACCACTGTTTTATGTCCTTTCTCAAAGCCCTGACTTCACAAACAATAAGCATTATTGCTTATAGTAAAAAGGAATGTATTGTGTATTGGTCCAATTGTGTTCCCTTCTTCAAATTTTATATTTTCAGGTCTTGAATGTGACTTTACTTAGAAATAGGGTCATTGCAGAATCATTATAGACTCAAGGTGAGGTCATAAGCGTACACAGGGGAAATACCACGTGAGGACTGAACCAGGATTCCATTAAATTAAGGACTCAGTAGCAAGTCCATTCCTTCAGTGGAATTACAGCTTACTTCTTTGAGATTCTGATGTATATTGAACACCAGCTGAGACATCTAGGCTAAAAACAACTGGATTTTTGAACCCTCTGTTAGTAGGTAGGCATTGTTAGTCTCTCTATCTCTGTTTCTCTCTCTCTCTCTCTCTCTCTCTCTCTCTCTCTCTCTCTGTGTGTGTGTGTGTGTGTGTGTGTGTGTATGTGTGTATTTTCATTCTATAAGTTTTGTTTCTCTAGAGAACCCTGACTAATACACTGGAGTTTATAGAATCAGACTTGATTATATTCAGCCCTTTTAGTTAGCAGTCATTGATAACACTTATTTCAACCTATCTCTTAACTATTAAGTTTTGACTTTTTTTTTTACCCTGAAGTTGACCTGACTTTTTAAATCTTGATACCTGGCTTGCATTAGCAACAATTGCCTAAAATCTTTTGACATATTGGGAGGCAAGCCCACTCATCTAAGACCACAGAACCCACCACTGCAGAGAGAAAGCTCCCTTCACTTTCATGAGAGAAGAGGAAAATGTAATGTAGACAGACCAGTGGCTCTTATTCTTCCAGACCTGATGGCCTACTTCCATAACTAATGTGTTGTGAAGCGTCTTTTATTACCCTCAAATGAAAGTCACAAATAATATAAATTATCTCCACATATAATTCCGAAAACCAATATAACTCAAACCTAATAAAGACGAGAACCAAGAGTAAAGTGATATGTTATAAAATAATGAGTCTTTCAATGAGTAAGTGCCTAGGCATGTCCATACTAGAACACATAATGACGGAGTCAGATGGGTCTGCCTTATACATGGAAAACTTGAATTTAAGGCAGGAAACTGCTTTGAATTAGAAGTACAAGAAAATGAAAGAGAAGCCTGGGTGGAAATAAGAACACCGGCTAGAGTTGGGATGTGCAACAACTTATTTGAATGTGGTGAGAGAGGAAATGACTGTAATTGAAGTGTGGATAATAGCTGCGAGACGTTACGGGGAGCTGCAAGGGGGAAATGAGGAAATACAGGATTCATAGAAATGAACTTGGTCTTTTTCTTAATACATTGTAAACTAAGTCCCCATGATGACACTGGAAAAATGAGACAAAATAGCATTTGCAAAGATACACCTCTCCTCTCAATACCCCATTATATCTAATTTTTGTTCTCTGAAATTATTTTAGATATTAAATCCTTGGTTAGGCTAAGAAGAAGGTAGATTGAAAAGCAAAATAGAAGAGAACACCAAGAAGATTATTGACAGGTTTCTGAGGACAGGACTGAAATACCGTTTAAAAACAATAGACCACTAAACTTATGTGAATGTGACTTTATATATATTATTCATATATATATTTGAATAATTTTCATCGTGAGCTACTTAAGCATAAATAACATTAAACAACCTTAAAATATTTTTGTTAGAAATGAGTACGTATTTTTAAACAACTCACTGTTAACATTCTCTATGCTTCTGAGTCTGTTAGAAAGGAATCTTGAATTCTGTCAGGGCCATATTTGCATGTCACAAGAGAAAGAATGTTGCAGTAGTGATTCAGTACCATGAGCATATTTTGCCTGTCAAGCTGGTGTAATGTTCTTAAGGAATGAACAGTTCTTCCAAATAAGACAAGGTGTTCTTGATACTGTTCACGTAATAACCTTGAATCCATTGTACATGTAGCCATGCACACATTTTTTTTTTATCATTCTATGTAGACCGGTGTTTGATGCTAGTCTTAGATAATGGTAAGGAAAGTCTTTATCTGTAGGAAAGTTTAATGGTATATTGCAAAGTCAGATAATTCTCCAACAGATCTGTACAAAGTGAGTCTGGGAAGAGAGCTCAGTTCAGGGTCCTCTAATTCCAGCACTTGGGAGGCAGGACGGGGATCTCCAGGGTGAACTAGTTGAATGGGTGAGCTTTGGGTTCAATAGTAGACATTGCCTCAGCAAACAAAGTCCAGAGGGACTGAGCAAGACACCTGAGAGCAACCTTCCCCCACCACCTCTTACACACGTACTGCCACATATGAGAAACTGCACATACAGAAGCATGCACACCACCACTACCACCACCTCCACGGCAACAACAAAAAGGTATACGAAGATGGCAAACACATATAAAAAGATGCCCGACTCTACTGGTCACCATGGAAATGCAAATCAGACCACAGTGGGATACTACATCATACCATGTACGATAGCTATCAAAAAGACAATACTAAGTGTTGCAATGCTTTAAAAACTGAAACCTTCACATAATTCTGGCAGGTAGGATAACTTTGAACAGCCTGCCCTAAAAAGTCTTAATTGTAGCATTACTGTATGACCTCACAATTACATTCCTGGGTATATATCCTGGAAAACCAAGACTATTTACCCGCACAAAATTTCTATACTAATTTTCATGAGCAAACTGACCCATAATTCCCAACATGTAAACAACTTAAGTATCTGTCAGTAGGTGAAACTTAGAGCTATACCAATAAAATAGTATATTATTCAGACATAAAATGAAGTCCTTCTGCATGATACTACATAGATGAACAGCATTGTGTTATGTGAAAGAAGTCAGACACGAACTGGACGATTCTTTTTATGTGAAATCCACATAGTAGGCAAATCCATAGCTACAGAAAACTGATATCTGATTGCCTAAAGATAGAGAAGTTGAAGAAAAGTGGGGAATGGGCATGAAAAGTTATAAGGTTTCTCCTTAAATGTCCCAAATTGGCTATGGTGATGTTTGCATAACATTGAGTGAATCAAAATCTTTTATGTTAGGGAGGGATGGGGAAATATTTACATATTGATATAGTTATAGTTGGGGACAAAAAGTTATCATGTGTAGTGATTTGAATATGCTTGGCCCATAGGGAGTGGTACCATTAGGAGGTGTAGCCTTGTTGGAGGAATTATGTCACTGGGGGGTGAGGGGGTTAGAGGTCTCCTATGCTCAGGTTCCACCCATTGTAGAAGAGAGCTTTCTCCTAACTGCTTGAGGATGCCGTTCTCTTCTGGTTGTCTTTGAATCAAGATGTAGAACTCTCAGCTCCTTCTCCAGCAACATGACTGCTTACTTGCTGCCAGGCTTCCTGCTATGATGACAATGGATAAACACCTCTGAAACCGTATGCCATCCCCAATTAAATGTTTGCCTTTATAAATGTTGCCCTGATCATGGTGTCTCTTCTTAGCAATGGAAACCCTAAGACAGAAGTTGGTACCAGAGACTGGGGTGTTGCTGTGATAGGCCTGACCATGTTTTTATTTGGAAGAATATCTGTTTGGGGACTTTGGATTTGGAAAGCCATGGAATGCTTTAAGTGGGCCATCCAAGTATGAATATGGAAGACATTAGTGCTGAGGATGTTTGGAACTCTGGAGATCGTTCTTAGGATGTTTTGGTGAAGAAAGCTTTGCCCTTGTCTGAAGAGTCTGCCTGAGGCTAAGGTGAAGGGATTTATATTAATTACATTGACAAAAGAAGTCTCAAAAAAGCCTAGCATAGACTTTGTCCTCTACTTTATTCTAATGAAGAGTTTTTTTGATCAAGCATAGCAAGCTTAGAAAGAAAAAAAAAATACAAAACGTATGGTCCAAAGAGTAAGGGGGCACCAGGAAGTGCAGTGGAGCCAAATTCCATATTCAAGGATATTAAATGGAATTAAGGGAGTGGTGACCTCGAGGCAAGATTCCTCCTAGCTAAACTTATGCATTTGTAGTTGCACGAGGGAGAGTTGTATCACGTTAGGTGTTATCATGGCCTGGTTATTGATTTCATTTGGACATACAGAGATGCGATTATGTGTCAAATTGACAAGGGATAGATTGTGATGACTATTCTTGGTTTTCAACTTAAGATCTATAGTGAAAAGCTTAGGTCCAGGCATGGTGGTACACACCACTAATCCCAGGAGACAGAGGCAAGCAGATCTCTGAGTTCCAGGGTAGCCTGGGACAGAGCCAGTTCCAGGTAAAGAAAACCTTAAGTCTGAGCATAATTCAATTCCAATATTCAGGAGAAAGAGCCATGGACATCTATGAGTTCAAGGTGAGCCTACAGAGCAAGAACGAGGGGACATGTTCCAGCCCCAGTAAACAGCAGAATTTTGAAGCTTTGGCTATGGATTTAGAGTCAAGAATAGAAGGAACTACTGGGACGATTGATGCTGGTGCTGGAGCTAAGAAATTAGCAGTGATTAAGAAGAGACAAGCATCACTGAGGTGAAATCTTCTGGGAAGTGTTTCCTGAGAGCACAAAACCTGTGTTCCAGAAATAGCAAAGGTTGTACCTTTGTACCTCATGCTGCACCTAGACTTGGTAATGTGTTAGAATCATCCAGGTATACCTGTTTTGAAGGCATGAAGGGATCATGGAGAGCAGCTGAGGCTGGGCACTGTGGGAGGCCAGGAAGGCCGTAAGTGAAGGTACAGCCTCAGTTGCAGTTGATGGCACAGGCCTGAAGGGGTCATACAAAGAAGTTGAGGCTTGGAACCATGAAGAGAGCCTATGAGAGGCTATTGGTGAAGCCTAGTTGCATCAGAAGATTCCAGCAAATTGGAGATGTTAGTATCATGGGATGAACACCCAGAAGAGCAGTCACAGAAGAATGGAGTCAACCAGAGCCTACATTGCTACAGAGGGCAGAGCTAGGGAAGTGACCCGAGCCCTTTGGAGGAACCTAGAAGATCATGCATGGATCCCAGTCATTAGAACAAGAAGCTGTGAAGTTGAAGTTGACGTGGATTCTCCAAGATGTTAGAGATGCCAGAGCTGGGGGATACCTGCTGAGGAAAACTGCTAACAGGGAGTGGAACCAGCCCAAGAAAACGGTTTGTTGCTGCTGAATACCAGATCAGCAAAGGATGAGAGAGCTTGATATCCGAAGGGCACTTTGCCATCAGACACAGAGACAAGAAGTTTAGAGTTTGACCGGCTGGTTTTTTGGTCTTGTTTTGGTCCAATATTTTCTCACTATGATGTTTTAGAATGGTAATGTCTATCCTATGACATGGTATGTTGAAAGTATGTGATCTGCTTTTTGATTTTATTGGGGACTAAAAGACTTTGTACTTTTAAACATTGATGAGACTGTGATAGACTACTGGGATTTTTGAATTTGAACTAAATGTATTTTGCATTATGCTAAGGCTAGGAGTGGCCCCCTACAGACTCGTGTGTTTGAACAAACCTATGGGCACCAGGGATTGGAAACTTCTGTCTTAGTTAGGGTTTCCATTGCTATGAAGAGACACCATGACCAAGGCAATACGGTTTCAGAGGTTTAGTCCATTATCATCATAGCAGGAAGCCTTGCAGCAAGCAGGTGCTGGAGAAGGAGCTGAGAGTTCTGCATCTTGATCTGAAGGCAACCAGGAGAGAGACTGACATCCTCAGGCAGCAAGCAGGAAGCTCGATTCTGTGATGGGTAGAGCCTGAGCATAGGAGGAGGCCTCCAAAGCCCACCCCCACAGTGATGCACTTCCTCCAACAAGGCCACACCTCCTAACAATACCACTCCCTGTGGGCTGAGCATAGTCAAACCACCACATGGTGTTATACTGCATAGTGGGATGACTACTAATAACGCATTTTTTTAAAACTGGAAGGCAATTGGAGAGGTAGCTTAGTTGATCGGGGCATTTGCTGCCCAGCCTGATGATCTGAGTGCGATCCCTTGGATCTCCACCACGGAAGGAGAGAATCATCTCCCACAGGTTGTCTTCTACATGAGTACCATGGGTGTGTACACCACCAATAAAACAGACAGACAGACAGACAGACATAATGTAATACTGTGGTGTTGGGATGAAGATGTCCTCCACAGGCTCAGGGAGTGCCACTGTTAGGAGGTGTGGCTTTGCTGGAGGATGTGTGTCTTTGAGGGCGGGCGTTGAGGTTACAAATGTTCAAGCCAGGCTCAGTGACTCTTTCTCTCACTGCTGCTTGCCAATCCAGACCTAGAACTCTTGGCTCCTTCTCCAGCACCGTGTCGGCCTGCTTTGCTGCAGTGCTTCTTGTCATGGTGAGAATAGACTGAACTTCTGAAACTGTAAGCCAGCACCGATGAAATGTTTGCCTTAATAAGAGTTGCCATGGTCATGGTGTCACTTCACAGCAGTAGAAACCTGAACTAAACAAATAATAAAATAGAACATCACAGATAACCATGAGAAAATGTTTTGTTTGTTTTTGAGACAGGGTTTCACAGTATATCTCTGGCTGTCTTGGAATTTGTTATGCAGACCAAGTTGACCTCAAACTCACAGAGATCTGCTGGCTTCTGCCTAGAATTCAAGGTCTGAGCCACCATGCCTGGCTACTCAAAGCATTTTTATATTGAAAATCTTTTTTGCCATATTTGGGAGAATTGTAATAGCTATATTAAAACCGATACATACCCTGTTAAACCTGCATAAAATGCAATGCTTGAACAATGTTTTAAAGAGGTGAATATCATAGTGATGTGAGTTATTTGTCAATAGAGCTGTTACTAAAAGAGCATAATATTGCAAAAGATGCTTTAAACAAAGAGAGACACCTAATATCCCCTATCCTGTTCAACTGAATGCTAATCATATTTTGCCCGCCATTGTGACAACGAACAGCTCTTCTATATTATTCCAGAACTTTCCATAGTGAGAACTGACAAGTTGTAAGAAAATTGAAAAAAGAGAAATCTACCCATTTTGATGGACCAGAAAAGGATGGAAAAATTCTTGAACAAGTTCTCATCTCTTTATTCTAAAGTTTTAAAACCTTACGGGAAAGATGAGAGATGCTGGCCTTTGCTCTTTGCTCCCCCAGTATTAGATTAGGAGGAGGTGTCCCAACAATGAATGGATCATTCTTTGATTCAGATTCACCGTGAAGATACATGGAGGAAACTTCAGGGCAAGACCATGCCATATTCAGCAAAAGGGTGGTGTTGTGAGGTCAGTGAGAAAGAGGTACAGCTTACAATCTGATTCTCTCAGTTCTTATGTGATGTGGATACTGAGTTTAATATTGGCAGCTGCAGTATACAGGGTAGACAAATGGCTGAACGGGGTATGTGATCGATGCTCCAGTGATCTCAAAAGAGGCTGGGTGAGGACCACAGGCATTAAATCGTCATCCTTTCTCACAAATTTCTGGGAGGGGTGAAGAGCAGGTCAGAAGTTCATCTCCCACATGTCAATAGTGAACAGTAGTAGAATATTAGCTGACCGAGGAATTCTGCTCCTTGGAAAGCTCCCAAGGAAGATTAAAATATATGTTCTAAAAGAAACTTGCCAACATTATTTATAGTAGTCTATAATTGGAAACAACCCAAATGTCCAACAAAGGATAAACAAAATATGGTCTATATTCAAACCATTAAATAGCATTTGTCATTCAACAGAAATAAAGTATATGTTACAATCTGGATGAATCTTGACAACATTATACTAAGTTGAAGAAACCAGAAACAAAACCGTCCTGTCCAAGGCATAGGCAACACTGCTGGTGAAGAAGGGGCAGAAAGACTGAGCTTGGAGTACAGAGAAGGGTAGTGAAACGCCATCTTCTGGACAGATACAGACATTGCAGTCACACACTCAACAACTGTGGATAAGCCTGCCCTAGAATGAGCCCTTTAACAGCCAGACAAAGATGGAGGACTGATTCAGGGGCCAACTCCTCACAGCTGAACTATTTCAAGAAAAGGGCAATGGCCTTCAGCTGTGTGCAAACAGATGACCTTACTAGGCGCTAATGGATAATCTCAAACATGGCTCTGGTTAAACCAATGGCTACACAGTAATACCGGAAGTCATGAATCTGGAAAGTGGACAGGTAGGGTAGACTGGGGTTCGACCGGAACAGGAGGAAGAGAAGTGAAAATGTGTGGAAGTAACCAGTAATACATCATATACATGCACAGAACTGTCAAGGAACTAACTTAATTTAAAAAGAAAGAAAGAAAAAGTAAGTAAAAAAAAAAGGAGTAAAAGTCCTATCTATGGTTTTTGTGACATGTCCACAGTAGGCAAATCACAGAGGAAAGAAAGCAGATTAGTGATTTCCAGGGCCTGGAGGAGAAGGGGAGTAACTGCTCGAGAGTATGGGTTTCTTTGGGGCATAGCTAGAAGTTTCTGTAATTACACACAGTTTAGAAAATGCAATAAAGTGGAAAAAATGTAATAAAACGGAATAGATTGTTATCTCGAACGGCGAATTTTATTGTATGCCAATGATATTACAATAAAGAGATATTTATATATGAACGCATCTACACATAGCAAAATGATGTTATACCTAATGTATAGTTTTGAATATATACATTCCTTACTACATACTCTGCTGCTACCATTTTGATTTTTGTTAGGTCTCAAACCCAGGACAAATGGCTGAGGTGCCTATTTACCTTATCAGAGCGGATCTAGCATAAGCATCCCTCAGTTCTCTGCGTGGTGGCTTACCTTCTCCTTTCCCTAAACTTCTCCAGTCCAGACGCTGGGCTTCCACTTCCCTTCCCCCAGCCTGATCCCTAAATAATCCAGCCACTGCGGCTAAGCCGGTTTCTTGGCCTCTTGGCCTGGGCGGCCTCTTGGGCAGCAGCTCCTCTCTTGCTCTCCCTCCGCGGCGCTTCTCTCCAGGTCTGGTTTAGCCTGCCAGCTGCGTTCAGCCTGGATTGTTCCCTCTGCCTGCTTTCACCCTCATCCCTACAGTAACATTCTTCGCCACACTTTAGGAGTAGCTATGCCCTCTTTTGTTCTTTTTTAAAGGTCAGTCTGAAGACGCCTTTGCGTGACCCCCTAGCCTCCTCTCACACTTGGCCCCTTTGCAGATGACCCACGAACCCACGGAGATCTTTGACCTGAACCGTCCGTATCTCTTCCCGCTTCACTTTGTTTTCCTGTGCTTTCTTGTGCCTTCTTTAAGGACACCTCTCCAGTCTTCCCTGCCAAGGGCAAATTCTTATAACTCTCACAGGCTGCATGTCTTATCACACCACTTAACATATTGTGCACATTAAATTTGCATCTTAGTGGTGCTGTTCGATCTCATCTCTCCTTTCAATTAGACTATAAACTCCTTGAAGGCTAGTATGACTAGTGGTTTTGATGATCCCTGTATATGTTACGATACCTAACATCCAGTCCTTTTTGATGTGTCGTAATTCATATCTGTTAAATGAGTTAAGGAAGTAGATCTTTTCTTCTGTCCCCTGCAAAGTCATGCCTAGTACTTCCCATTCGGTTCCTCACAAAACGTTCACTGTTTACCGTGTGCCGAGCATCAAATGATAATGGGACAATCAGCTACAATTAGAGAGAAGGAGCCATTTTTTTTCCTTCAGAGGATTCTGAATGGATCCCAGCAAGAATACAGGAATTCTTACCCTACATCATTCTCACTCCCACCCCCCAACCCTGCTCATCCACCCCCACCCCCCACTGTCTCTCTGCTGATTGAATCCAGGACCTGACACGCGCTGAGCTAGCGTTCTTCCCCTGATCAACGTCCCAGCCCTTAGACCCTGGGGACTCTTCAGTACACTATTTTGACAAGGTCAGCCATTCAATAACGTAGCATAATCTTGAAGTCTTTTCTAGGTCTTCACCTAATCCTACTGTTAAAATTCCAGCTCAACTGCAAATTTAATTTTGCATCAAGTCAGATGTACATGTAAGGAGACATAGTACCCACGAGTGTTTCTAGACATTCTCTGCCCTTCTGAAGCTGCCAAAAGACAGCTTTCATGATGTTTAGTCATTTAAGCAATTGTATTCTTTTAACGAATGAAGTTAAAGCAAGTTAATGTTGATATGTATTGAACGTAGAAAAGAATGACATTCGTTTAACTCCAGAAGTATAAGTAGTAATATATTTTTGTTCTAAATAAACATGTTTTTCAAATTATGTGAATTGGGTTCTTCCAAGCTGATAAGTATCATTTTGGCTGAATATATCATGGAAGAATATTGCTTTTTCCTTAAAAAAAAAAAAAGTGAATTTGTATTAAGTTTCAAACCCTGGGACAAATGGCTGAAGTGCCTATTTACCATATCAAAGCGAACCCTGCTCTCAGTTCTTTGGGTGCCTCTTAAGAGGTCATCCTGGCTGGCATTCCCTACCCCCTACCCTGAACTCTCCAGTCCAGAGGGCTGGGCTGCTTTTCCCTATATAATCCAACCCCGTTTTGGTTACCTGCCCCTGCTTGTACCTTTGGGCCTCCTGGCTGCTGCCCCTGGTTCCCCTCTCTCCTGGTTCCCTTCCTTTCCTGCCCCAGGGTCTTGAGCACTCTGGACTCTCCCAGACTTGTCTGCCTCTGGCTATGCTCTCCCTTTTATCTGATAGAGTTTCTCCTCCACCACACCTAGGATCAGACACATCCTTTTATTTCTTTTTCTCACTCAGTTTGGTGCTTTTAGTCGGAGAACAAGGTAACAAAAGCATGAACGCATGCCCGGAAACCAGCAGCCTCGGTATAATCTATGGAGAGACAGCAAATAACACAGACTATAAACTCTGGGAGGCGGAGCTTCTATCCCTTTGTGGAATGTGTAGTCCTATGACTGGCAGGTAGCAAGTGCTCAATAAATTCGTTATGCAAATGAAGATGTTTTAAATGGCATATCTGACACCTACAGAGGCTACAATAACAATGCCTGATTCCAGTGCATGGATCAATGGGTGAAATGATTGGTTTGTGTCTTAATTTACAGAAGAAACAGTAAATCTGTCTTCTTATAGAATAGTTTATGTGAGACAAGCCTGTTCAGGTTTACTGTGTTTTTACCTGTGAATTTAGAATCTTGGAGATTTGGATTAAGACTTGGTACCAGTCTGCTCCTTTTATTTTTGTGTAATTCCTGGGTTATAGAGAATCTCAATGCTCCCTGGAACCCTCCACCCCGTCACAACTGCCCATCTAATTTTTGTAATAGTTTGCCAAGAGTGTACTGATTTCAACTGAAAGGGAACTTACTACCTCCCACGAGAGTCCACTCAGTTTTGTTTGGTTAAGCAATTATTTTACCCAGCATCCTCTTTCTAGGCTTCTCAACCATATTGAGACTATATACTTAAAATATACCTGTTTGGTTTTGCATTGAATACCCCGCCTATGTATTCGAAATTCTTACCAAATAGGTAGCGTTCCCCATTTCTATATTACAAGTAGAGAATGGTTTCCGTGCTTCCCTTTTCTGAGCTCCCTCTGGGGATTGTATTTCTGCTTATACTTTTTAAAAAGTGTGTGGCACCCCCATGGATGCCAGCATTTTAGCGTGGTTTATATGTCGTCATTATGCATCTGGTCTACTGACTTTGTAGAGAGTCACGGGTGTCCTAGGAAAATTTTCCCCTGATAGTGTAGTAACAGTTCCTACCAAGCTCTGCCTCTCTGTCTCTCATGGAGTATCAGAGCGGCAACAGTTCAGGTCTCAGAACAAAGTGTGGAAGAGATGTAGTTAGCATGTGTTTCCTTTTGTCACACGCTCAGAGGTCATGTGACGGTTAAAATAAAGCCTGATAATGAGTGTCCCTTTGCTTGTAAGTGGATTATGAGTCTAACGTGTCCAGCCTGCTGTGTGGCATAAGAATGAGTCATTAAACCATAGTCAATTTTCTTTTCCTTTTGTTACCTCTTTATATTTTTGTATTGGTTTTTTTTTTTCCTGCCTCTTCTCAAGCAGAACAGTAATTTTGGGATGATTTCCTGTTGGCTCTCTTTCACTTCCCAGAAAATGGGATATCTTTGTTTTCTTTTTTCTTTTTTTTTTTTTTTACCTTTTTTTTTTTTTTTTTTTATTAACTTGAGTATTTCTTATATACATTTCGAGTGTTATTCCCTTTCCCGGTTTCCGGGCAAACATCCCCCTCCCCCCTCCCCTTCCTTATGGGTGTTCCCCTCCCAACCCTCCCACCATTGCCGCCCTCCCCCCATAGACTAGTTCACTGGGGGTTCAGTCTTAGCAGGACCCAGGGCTTCCCCTTCCACTGGTGCTCTTACTAGGATATTCATTGCTACCTATGGGGTCAGAGTCCAGGGTCAGTCCATGTATAGTCTTTAGGTAGTGGCTTAGTCCCTGGAAGCTCTGGTTGCTTGGCATTGTTGTACTTTTGGGGTCTCGAGCCCCTTCAAGCTCTTCCAGTTCTTTCTCTGATTCCTTCAATAGGGGACCTATTCTCAGTTCAGTGGTTTGCTGCTGGCATTCGCCTCTGTATTTGCTGTATTCTGGCTGTGTCTCTCAGGAGCGATCTACATCCGGCTCCTGTCGGTCTGCACTTCTTTGCTTCATCCATCTAGTCCAATTGGGTGGCTGTATATGTATGGGCCAAATGTGGGACAGGCTCTGAATGGGTGTTCCTTCAGTCTCTGTTTTAATCTTTGCCTCTCCCTTCCCTGCCAAGGGTATTCTTTTTCCTCATTTAAAGAAGGAGTGAAGCATTCACATTTTGATCATCCGTCTTGAGTTTCCTTTGTTCTAGGGATCTAGGGTAATTCAAGCATTTGGGCTAATAGCCACTTATCAATGAGTGCATACCATGTATGTCTTTCTGTGATTGGGTTACCTCACTCAGGATGATATTTTCCAGTTCCAACCATTTGCCTACGAATTTCATAAACTCGTTGTATTTGATAGCTGAGTAGTATTCCATTGTGTAGATGTACCACATTTTCTGTATCCATTCCTCTGTTGAAGGGCATCTGGGTTCTTTCCATTTTCTGGCTATTATAAATAAGGCTGCGATGAACATAGTGGAGCACGTGTCTCTTTTATATGTTGAGGCATCTTTTGGGTATATGCCCAAGAGAGGTATAGCTGGATCCTCAGGCAGTTCAATGTCCAATTTTCTGAGGAACCTCCAGACTGATTTCCAGAATGGTTTTACCAGTCTGCAATCCCACCAACAATGGAGGAGTGTTCCTCTTTCTCCACAACCTCGCCAGCATCTGCTGTCACCTGAGTTTTTGATCTTAGCCAATCGCACTGGTGTGAGGTGAAATCTCAGGGTTGTTTTGATTTGCATTTCCCTTATGACTAAAGATGTTGAACATTTCTTTAGGTGTTTCTCAGCCATTCGGCATTCCTCAGCTGTGAATTCTTTGTTTAGCTCTGAACCCCATTTTTTAATAGGGTTATTTGTTTCCCTGCGGTCTAACTTCTTGAGTTCTTTGTATATTTTGGATATAAGGCCTCTATCTGTTGTAGGGTTGGTAAAGATCTTTTCCCAATCTGTTGGTTGCCGTTTTGTCCTAACCACAGTGTCCTTTGCCTTACAGAAGCTTTGCAGTTTTATGAGATCCCATTTGTCAATTCTTGATCTTAGAGCATAAGCCATTGGTGTTTTGTTCAGGAAATTTTTTCCAGTGCCCATGTGTTCCAGATGCTTCCCTAGTTTTTCTTCTATTAGTTTGAGTGTGTCTGGTTTGATGTGGAGGTCCTTGATCCACTTCGACTTAAGCTTTGTACAGGGTGATAAGCATGGATCGATCTGCATTCTTCTACATGTTGCCCTCCAGTTGAACCAGCACCATTTGCTGAAAATGCTATCTTTTTTCCATTGGATGGTTTTGGCTCCTTTGTCAAAAATCAAGTGACCATAGGTGTGTGGGTTCATTTCTGGGTCTTCAATTCTATTCCATTGGTCTATCTGTCTGTCTCTGTACCAATACCATGCAGTTTTTATCACTATTGCTCTGTAATACTGCTTGAGTTCAGGGATAGTGATTCCCCCTGAAGTCCTTTTATTGTTGAGGATAGCTTTAGCTATCCTGGGTTTTTTGTTATTCCAGATGAATTTGCAAATTGTTCTGTCTAACTCTTTGAAGAATTGGATTGGTATTTTGATGGGGATTGCATTGAATCTGTAGATTGCTTTTGGTAAAATGGCCATTTTTACTATATTAATCCTGCCAATCCATGAGCATGGGAGATCTTTCCATCTTCTGAGGTCTTCTTCAATTTCTTTCCTCAGTGTCTTGAAGTTCTTATTGTACAGATCTTTTACTTGCTTGGTTAAAGTCACACCGAGGTACTTTATATTATTTGGGTCTATTATGAAGGGTGTCGTTTCCCTAATTTCTTTCTCGGCTTGTTTCTCTTTTGTATAGAGGAAGGCAACTGATTTATTTGAGTTAATTTTATACCCAGCCACTTTGCTGAAGTTGTTTATCAGCTTTAGTAGTTCTCTGGTGGAACTTTTGGGATCACTTAAATATACTATCATGTCATCTGCAAATAGTGATATTTTGACCTCTTCTTTTCCGATCTGTATCCCTTTGATCTCCTTTTGTTGTCTGATTGCTCTGGCTAGAACTTCAAGAACTATATTGAATAAGTAGGGAGAGAGTGGGCAGCCTTGTCTAGTCCCTGATTTTAGTGGGATTGCTTCAAGTTTCTCTCCATTTAGTTTAATGTTAGCAACTGGTTTGCTGTATATGGCTTTTACTATGTTTAGGTATGGGCCTTGAATACCTATTCTTTCCAGGACTTTTATCATGAAGGGGTGTTGAATTTTGTCAAATGCTTTCTCAGCATCTAATGAAATGATCATGTGGTTCTGTTCTTTCAGTTTGTTTATATGATGGATCACGTTGATGGTTTTCCGTATATTAAACCATCCCTGCATGCCTGGGATGAAGCCTACTTGATCATGGTGGATGATTGTTTTGATGTGCTCTTGAATTCGGTTTGCCAGAATTTTATTGAGTATTTTTGCGTCGATATTCATAAGGGAAATTGGTCTGAAGTTCTCTTTCTTTGTTGTGTCTTTGTGTGGTTTAGGTATAAGAGTAATTGTGGCTTCGTAGAAGGAATTCGGTAGGGCTCCATCTGTTTCAATTTTGTGGAATAGTTTGGATAATATTGGTATGAGGTCTTCTATGAAGGTTTGATAGAATTCTGCACTAAACCCGTCTGGACCTGGGCTCTTTTTGGTTGGGAGACCTTTAATGACTGCTTCTATTTCCTTAGGAGTTATGGGGTTGTTTAACTGGTTTATCTGTTCCTGATTTAACTTCGATACCTGGTATCTGTCTAGGAAATTGTCCATTTCCTGAAGATTTTCAAATTTTGTTGAATATAGGTTTTTATAGTAAGATCTGATGATTTTTTGAATTTCCTCCGAATCTGTAGTTATGTCTCCCTTTTCATTTCTGATTTTGTTAATTTGGACGCACTCTCTGTGTCCTCTCGTTAGTCTGGCTAAGGGTTTATCTATCTTGTTGATTTTCTCAAAGAACCAACTTTTGGTTCTGTTGATTCTTTCTATGGTCCTTTTTGTTTCTACTTGGTTGATTTCAGCTCTGAGTTTGATTATTTCCTGCCTTCTACTCCTCCTGGGTGTATTTGCTTCTTTTTGTTCTAGAGCTTTTAGGTGTGCTGTCAAGCTGCTGACATATGCTCTTTCCTGTTTCTTTCTGCAGGCACTCAGCGCTATGAGTTTTCCTCTTAGCACAGCTTTCATTGTGTCCCATAAGTTTGAGTATGTTGTATCTTCATTTTCATTAAATTCTAAAAAGTTTTTAATTTCTTTCTTTATTTCTTCCTTGACCAGGTTATCATTGAGTAGAGCATTGTTCAATTTCCACGTATATGTGGGCATTCTTCCCTTATTGTTATTGAAGACCAGTTTTAGGCCGTGGTGGTCCAATAGCACGCATGGGATTATTTCTATCTTTCTGTACCTGTTGAGGCCCGTTTTTTGACCAATTATATGGTCAATTTTGGAGAAAGTACCATGAGGAGCTGAGAAGAAGGTATATCCTTTTGCTTTAGGATAGAATGTTCTATAAATATCCGTTAAGTCCATTTGGCTCATGACTTCTCTTAGTCTGTCTACATCACTGTTTAATTTCTGTTTCCATGATCTGTCCATTGATGAGAGTGGGGTGTTGAAATCTCCCACTATTATTGTGTGAGGTGCAATGTGTGTTTTGAGCTTTAGTAAGGTTTCTTTTACATATGTAGGTGCCCTTGTATTTGGGGCATAGATATTTAGGATTGAGAGTTCATCTTGGTGGATTTTTCCTTTGATGAATATGAAGTGTCCTTCCTTATCTTTTTTGATGACTTTTAGTTGGAAATTGATTTTATTTGATATTAGAATGGCTACTCCAGCTTGCTTCTTCTGACCATTTGCTTGGAAAGTTGTTTTCCAGCCTTTCACTCTGAGGTAGTGTCTGTCTTTGTCTCTGAGGTGTGTTTCCTGTAGGCAGCAGAATGCAGGGTCCTCGTTGCGTATCCAGTTTGTTAATCTATGTCTTTTTATTGGGGAGTTGAGGCCATTGATGTTGAGAGATATTAAGGAATAGTGATTATTGTTTCCCTTTATATTCATATTTGGATGTGAGGTTATGTTTGTGTGCTTTCATTCTCTTTGTTTTGTTGCCAAGACGATTAGTTTCTTGCTTCTTCTAGGGTATAGCTTGCCTCCTTATGTTGGGCTTTACCATTTATTATCCTTTGTAGTGCTGGATTTGTAGAAAGATATTGTGTAAATTTGGTTTTGTCATGGAATATCTTGGTTTCTCCATCAATGTTAATTGAGAGTTTTGCTGGATACAGTAATCTGGGCTGGCATTTGTGTTCTCTTAGGGTCTGTATAACATCAGTCCAGGATCTTCTGGCCTTCATAGTTTCTGGCGAGAAGTCTGGTGTGATTCTGATAGATCTCCCTTTATATGTTACTTGACCTTTTTCCCTTACTGCTTTTAATATTCTTTCTTTATTTTGTGCGTTTGGTGTTTTGACAATTATGTGACGGGAGGTGTTTCTTTTCTGGTCCAATCTATTTGGAGTTCTGTAGGCTTCCTGTATGTCTATGGGTATCTCTTTTTTTAGGTTAGGGAAGTTTTCTTCTATGATTTTGTTGAAGATATTTACTGGTCCTTTGAGCTGGGAGTCTTCACTCTCTTCTATACCTATTATCCTTAGGTTTGATCTTCTCATTGAGTCCTGGATTTCCTGTATGTTTTGGACCAGTAGCTTTTTCTGCTTTACATTATCTTTGACAGTTGAGTCAATGATTTCTATGGAATCTTCTGCTCCTGAGATTCTCTCTTCCATCTCTTGTATTCTGTTGGTGAAGCTTGTATCTACAGCTCCTTGTCTCTTCTTTTGGTTTTCTATATCCAGGGTTGTTTCCATGTGTTCTTTCTTGATTGCTTCTATTTCCATTTTTAATTCCTTCAACTGTTTGATTGTGTTTTCCTGGAATTCTTTCAGGGATTTTTGCGATTCCTCTCTGTAGGCTTTTACTTGTTTATTAATGTTTTCCTGTGCTTCCCTAAGTGTGTTCAGGTCTTTCCTGAAGTCCTCCAGCATCATGATCAAATATGATTTTGAAACTAGATCTTGCTTTTCTGGTGTGTTTGGATATTCCATGTTTGTTTTGGTGGGAGAATTGGGCTCCGATGATGGCATGTAGTCTTGGTTTCTGTTGCTTGGGTTCCTGCGCTTGCCTCTCGCCATCAGATTATCTCTAGTGTTACTTTGTTCTGCTATTTCTGACAGTGGCTAGACTGTCCTATAAGCCTGTGTGTCAGGAGTGCTCTATACCTGTTTTCCTCTCTTTCAGTCAGTTATGGGGACAGAGTGTTCTGCTTTCGGGCGTGTAGTTTTTCCTCTCTACAGGTCTTCAGCTGTTCCTGTGGGCCTGTGTCTTGAGTTCACCAGGCAGCTTTCTTGCAGCAGAAAATTTGGTCTTACCTGTGGTCCCGAGGCTCAGGTTCGCTCGTGGGGTGCTGCCCAGGGGCTCTCTGCAGCGGCAGCAACCAGGAAGACCTGTGCCGCCCCTTCCGGGAGCTTCAGTGCACCAGGGTTCCAGATGGTCTTTGGCTTTTTCCTCTGGCGTCCGAGATGTGTGTGCAGGGAGCAGTCTCTTCTGGTTTCCCAGGCCAGTCTGCCTCTCTGAAGGTTTAGCTCTCCCTCCCACGGGATTTGGGTGCAGAGAACTGTTTATCCGGTCTGTTTCCTTCAGGGTCCGGCGGTGTCTGTGGCAGGGGTCCTGCCGCTCCTGGGCCCTCCCCCACGGGAGCCCAGAGGCCTTATACAGTTTCCTCTTGGGCCAGGGATGTGGGCAGGGGTGAGCAGTGTTGGTGGTCTCTTCCGCTCTGCAGCCTCAGGAGTGCCCACCTGACCAGGCGGTTGGGTCTCTCTCTCACCGGGTCTGGGAGCAGAGAGCTGCTGCGGGCCGGGATCCGCGGGTGTGGGACTTCCAGTAAACACAGAACGTGCCCGGTTCTACAGAAATTCTGCTTCCGTGTGTCCCAAGCTCACCAGGCAGCTTTCTTGCAGCAGAAAATTTGGTCTTACCTGTGGTCCCGAGGCTCAGGTTCGCTCGTGGGGTGCTGCCCAGGGGCTCTCTGCAGCGGCAGCAACCAGGAAGACCTGTGCCGCCCCTTCCGGGAGCTTCAGTGCACCAGGGTTCCAGATGGTCTTTGGCTTTTTCCTCTGGCGTCCGAGATGTGTGTGCAGGGAGCAGTCTCTTCTGGTTTCCCAGGCCAGTCTGCCTCTCTGAAGGTTTAGCTCTCCCTCCCACGGGATTTGGGTGCAGAGAACTGTTTATCCGGTCTGTTTCCTTCAGGGTCCGGCGGTGTCTGTGGCAGGGGTCCTGCCGCTCCTGGGCCCTCCCCCACGGGAGCCCAGAGGCCTTATACAGTTTCCTCTTGGGCCAGGGATGTGGGCAGGGGTGAGCAGTGTTGGTGGTCTCTTCCGCTCTGCAGCCTCAGGAGTGCCCACCTGACCAGGCGGTTGGGTCTCTCTCTCACCGGGTCTGGGAGCAGAGAGCTGCTGCGGGCCGGGATCCGCGGGTGTGGGACTTCCAGTAAACACAGAACGTGCCCGGTTCTACAGAAATTCTGCTTCCGTGTGTCCCAAGCTCACCAGGCAGCTTTCTTGCAGCAGAAAATTTGGTCTTACCTGTGGTCCCGAGGCTCAGGTTCGCTCGTGGGGTGCTGCCCAGGGGCTCTCTGCAGCGGCAGCAACCAGGAAGACCTGTGCCGCCCCTTCCGGGAGCTTCAGTGCACCAGGGTTCCAGATGGTCTTTGGCTTTTTCCTCTGGCGTCCGAGATGTGTGTGCAGGGAGCAGTCTCTTCTGGTTTCCCAGGCCAGTCTGCCTCTCTGAAGGTTTAGCTCTCCCTCCCACGGGATTTGGGTGCAGAGAACTGTTTATCCGGTCTGTTTCCTTCAGGGTCCGGCGGTGTCTGTGGCAGGGGTCCTGCCGCTCCTGGGCCCTCCCCCACGGGAGCCCAGAGGCCTTATACAGTTTCCTCTTGGGCCAGGGATGTGGGCAGGGGTGAGCAGTGTTGGTGGTCTCTTCCGCTCTGCAGCCTCAGGAGTGCCCACCTGACCAGGCGGTTGGGTCTCTCTCTCACCGGGTCTGGGAGCAGAGAGCTGCTGCGTTTCCCTAATTTCTTTCTCGGCTTGTTTCTCTTTTGTATAGAGGAAGGCAACTGATTTATTTGAGTTAATTTTATACCCAGCCACTTTGCTGAAGTTGTTTATCAGCTTTAGTAGTTCTCTGGTGGAACTTTTAGGATCACTTAAATATACTATCATATCATCTGCAAATAGTGATATTTTGACCTCTTCTTTTCCAATCTGTATCCCTTTGATCTCCTTTTGTTGTCTGATTGCTCTGGCTAGAACTTCAAGAACTATATTGAATAAGTAGGGAGAGAGTGGGCAGCCTTGTCTAGTCCCTGATTTTAGTGGGATTGCTTCAAGTTTCTCTCCATTTAGTTTAATGTTAGCAACTGGTTTGCTGTATATGGCTTTTACTATGTTTAGGTATGGGCCTTGAATTCCTATTCTTTCCAGGACTTTTATCATGAAGGGGTGTTGAATTTTGTCAAATGCTTTCTCAGCATCTAATGAAATGATCATGTGGTTCTCTTCTTTCAGTTTGTTTATATAATGGATCACGTTGATGGTTTTCCGTATATTAAACCATCCCTGCATGCCTGGGATGAAGCCTACTTGATCATGGTGGATGATTGTTTTGATGTGCTCTTGAATTCGGTTTGCCAGAATTTTATTGAGTATTTTTGCGTCGATATTCATAAGGGAAATTGGTCTGAAGTTCTCTTTCTTTGTTGTGTCTTTGTGTGATTTAGGTATAAGAGTAATTGTAGATTCGTAGAAGTAATTCGGTAGGGCTCCATCTGTTTCAATTTTGTGGAATAGTTTGGATAATATTGGTATGAGGTCTTCTATGAAGGTTTGATAGAATTCTGCACTAAACCCATCTGGACCTGGGCTCTTTTTGGTTGGGAGACCTTTAATGACTGCTTCTATTTCCTTAGGAGTTATGGGGTTGTTTAACTGGTTTATCTGTTCCTGATTTAACTTTGATACCTGGTATCTGTCTAGGAAATTGTCCATTTCCTGAAGATTTTAAAATTTTGTTGAATATAGGTTTTTATAGTAAGATCTGATGATTTTTTGAATTTCCTCTGAATCTGTAGTTATGTCTCCCTTTTCATTTCTGATTTTGTTAATTTGGACGCACTCTCTGTGTCCTCTCATTAGTCTGGCTAAGGGTTTATCTATCTTGTTGATTTTCTCAAAGAACCAACTTTTGGTCCTGTTGATTCTTTCTATGGTCCTTTTTGTTTCTACTTGGTTGATTTCAGCTCTGAGTTTGATTATTTCCTGCCTTCTACTCCTCCTGGGTGTATTTGCTTCTTTTTGTTCTAGAGCTTTTAGGTGTGCTGTCATGCTGCTGACATATGCTCTTTCCTGTTTCTTTCTGCAGGCACTCAGCGCTATGAGTTTTCCTCTTAGCACAGCTTTCATTGTGTCCCATAAGTTTGAGTATGTTGTATCTTCATTTTCATTAAATTCTAAAAAGTTTTTAATTTCTTTCTTTATTTCTTCCTTGACCAGGTTATCATTGAGTAGAGCATTGTTCAATTTCCACGTATATGTGGGCATTCTTCCCTTATTGTTATTGAAGACCAGTTTTAGGCCGTGGTGGTCCGATAGCACGCATGGGATTATTTCTATCTTTCTGTACCTGTTGAGGCCCGTTTTTTGACCAATTATATGGTCAATTTTGGAGAAAGTACCATGAGGAGCTGAGAAGAAGGTATATCCTTTTGCTTTAGGATAGAATGTTCTATAAATATCCGTTAAGTCCATTTGGCTCATGACTTCTCTTAGTCTGTCGACATCACTGTTTAATTTCTGTTTCCATGATCTGTCCATTGATGAGAGTGGGGTGTTGAAATCTCCCACTATTATTGTGTGAGGTGCAATGTGTGTTTTGAGCTTTAGTAAGGTTTCTTTTACGTATGTAGGTGCCCTTGTATTTGGGGCATAGATATTTAGGATTGAGAGTTCATCTTGGTGGATTTTTCCTTTGATGAATATGAAGTGTCCTTCCTTATCTTTTTTGATGACTTTTAGTTGGAAATTGATTTTATTTGATATTAGAATGGCTACTCCAGCTTGCTTCTTCTGACCATTTGCTTGGAAAGTTGTTTTCCAGCCTTTCACTCTGAGGTAGTGTCTGTCTTTGTCTCTGAGGTGTGTTTCCTGTAGGCAGCAGAATGCAGGGTCCTCGTTGCGTATCCAGTTTGTTAATCTATGTCTTTTTATTGGGGAGTTGAGGCCATTGATGTTGAGAGATATTAAGGAATAGTGATTATTGTTTCCCTTTATATTCATATTTGGATGTGAGGTTATGTTTGTGTGCTTTCATTCTCTTTGTTTTGTTGCCAAGACGATTAGTTTCTTGCTTCTTCTAGGGTATAGCTTGCCTCCTTATGTTGGGCTTTACCATTTATTATCCTTTGTAGTGCTGGATTTGTAGAAAGATATTGTGTAAATTTGGTTTTGTCATGGAATATCTTGGTTTCTCCATCAATGTTAATTGAGAGTTTTGCTGGATACAGTAATCTGGGCTGGCATTTGTGTTCTCTTAGGGTCTGTATAACATCAGTCCAGGATCTTCTGGCCTTCATAGTTTCTGGCGAGAAGTCTGGTGTGATTCTGATAGGTCTGCCTTTATATGTTACTTGACCTTTTTCCCTTACTGCTTTTAATATTCTTTCTTTATTTTGTGCGTTTGGTGTTTTGACAATTATGTGACGGGAGGTGTTTCTTTTCTGGTCCAATCTATTTGGAGTTCTGTAGGCTTCCTGTATGTCTATGGGTATCTCTTTTTTTAGGTTAGGGAAGTTTTCTTCTATGATTTTGTTGAAGATATTTACTGGTCCTTTGATCTGGGAGTCTTCACTCTCTTCTATACCTATTATCCTTAGGTTTGATCTTCTCATTGAGTCCTGGATTTCCTGTATGTTTTGGACCAGTAGCTTTTTCCGCTTTACATTATCTTTGACAGTTGAGTCAATGATTTCTATGGAATCTTCTGCTCCTGAGATTCTCTCTTCCATCTCTTGTATTCTGTTGGTGAAGCTTGTATCTACAGCTCCTTGTCTCTTCTTTTGGTTTTCTATATCCAGGGTTGTTTCCATGTGTTCTTTCTTGATTGCTTCTATTTCCATTTTTAATTCCTTCATCTGTTTGATTGTGTTTTCCTGGAATTCTTTCAGGGATTTTTGCCATTCCTCTCTGTAGGCCTCTACTTGTTTATTATTGATTTCCTGTGTTTCCCTAAGTTTGTTCATGTCTTTCTTGAAGTCCTCCAGCATCATGATCAAATATGATTTTGAAACTAGATCTTGCTTTTCTGGTGTGTTTGGATATTCCATGTTTGTTTTGGTGGGAGAATTGGGCTCCGATGATGGCATGCAGTCTTGGTTTCTGTTGCTTGGGTTCCTGCGCTTGCCTCTCGCCATCAGATTATCTCTAGTGTTACTTTGTTCTGCTATTTCTGACAGTGGCTAGACTGACCTATAAGCCTGTGTGTCAGGAGTGCTGTAGACCTGTTTTCCTTTCTTTCAGTCAGTTATGGGGACAGTGTGTTCTGCTTTCGGGCGTGTAGTTTTTCCTCTCTACAGGTCTTCAGCTGTTCCTGTGGGCCTGTGTCTTGAGTTCACCAGGCAGCTTTCTTGCAGCAGAAAATTTGGTCTTACCTGTGGTCCCGAGGCTCAGGTTCACTCGTGGGGTGCTGCCCAGGGGCTCTCTGCAGCGGCAGCAACCAGGAAGACCTGTGCCGCCCCTTCCGGGAGCTTCAGTGCACCAGGGTTCCAGATGGTCTTTGGCTTTTTCCTCTGGCGTCCGAGATGTGTGTGCAGGGAGCAGTCTCTTCTGGTTTCCCAGGTTTGTCTGCTTCTCTGAAGGTTTAGCTCTCCCTCCCATGGGATTTGGGTGCAGAGAACTGTTTATCCGGTCTGTTTCTTTCAGGTTCCGGCGGTGTCTCAGGCGCAGAAGTCCTGCCGCTCCTGGGCCCTCCCCCACGGGAGCCCAGAGGCCTTATACAGTTTCCTCTTGGGCCAGGGATGTGGGCAGGGGTGAGCAGTGTTGGTGGTCTCTTCCGCTCTGCAGCCTCAGGAGTGCCCACCTGACCAGGCGGTTGGGTCTCTCTCTCACCGGGTCTGGGAGCAGAGAGCTGCTGCGGGCCGGGATCCGCGGGTGTGGGACTTCCGGTAAACACAGACCGTGCCTCCTAGAGAAATTCTGCTTCCGTGTCCCAAGCTCACCAGGCAGCTTTCTTGCAGCAGAAAATTTGGTCTTACCTGTGGTCCCGAGGCTCAGGTTCGCTCGTGGGGTGCTGCCCAGGGGCTCTCTGCAGCGGCAGCCCTTTGTTTTCTTTAAATAGAATCCTTAGAGACAGCTAGATTAATACAAAACAAGATGTGTCTGAATATTTTCAGAGCATTACCAGTCACCAAGCTCGACCCCTTTGACTGCTTGTTGCTGCTTCCTACAGACGCACCAGCGCAGTTTCATTTCTCTGGCGGGTTGTGCATTTTAAATGAGGATGAACAAGATTCGAGGGGTCCCAATGGTGTCTTTTCTTACCCCGCTGCAGTGTTATAAGTTCTTAGTTTAACAAGAGATTAAGAAAAGAGGACTAATGCTGGGGGAGCATTTTTGAACATCCTACTGTACTTGTTTCACTTCTGAGAGAGGGAAGGAGAGAGAGGGAGAGAGAGAGAGAGAGAGAGAGAGAGAGAGAGAGAGAGAGCAAGCAAGCAACTTTGTTCCTGTTGCAGAAATGAAACCTGGTTCCCCAAAGCTCTGGCAGCTCTTCCAAGAACAAGATCATTAAAAATGCACTGAACATCAAAGCAGGTTTGTTCCAGGTGAAGGCTTATACTTTAGAAAACAGACATCCGACTCTGTGCACATCCAGGCGCCAGAGGAAAACACCAAACGCCATCTGGAACCCTGGTGCACGGAGGCTCCTGGAAAGAGCGGCGCAGATCTTCCCGGTTGCTGCCACAGCGGAGAGGACTTAGGCAGTACCCCACGAGCAAACTTGAGCCTTGGAACTGCAGGTAGGACCAACTTTTCCCCTGCAAGAAACCTGCCTGGTGAACTCAGGACACACAGAGGCAAAATTCCTCTAAGGCCGGGCACTTCCTGTGTTTACCGGAAGTCCCACACCGGCGGATCCCGGACCGCAGCAGCTCTCTGCTCCCAAACCCCGTGGGAGAGAGACCTCACCGCCTGATCAGGTGGGCACTCCTGAGGCTGCAGAGCGGAGGAGACCACCAACACTGCCCACCCCTGCCCACATCCCTGGCCCAAGAGGCAACTGTATAAGGCCTCTGGGTTCCCATAGGGGAGGGCCCGGGAGCGGCAGGACCCCTGCGTCTGAGACACTGCCGGAACCTGAAGGAAACAGACCGGATAAACAGTTCTCTGCACCCAAATCCCGTGGGAGGGAGAGCTGAACCTTCAGACAGGCGGACACGCCTGGGAAACCAGGAGAGACTGCACTCTGTGCACATCCAGGCGCCAGAGGAAAACACCAAACGCCATCTGGAACCCTGGTGCACGGAGGCTCCCGGAAGGAGCGGCACAGATTTTCCCGGTTGCTGCCACAGCGGAGAGGACTTAGGCAGTACCCCACGAGCAAACTTGAGCCTTGGAACCACAGGTAGGACCAACTTTTCCCCTGCAAGAAACCTGCCTGGTGAACTCAAGACACAGGCCCACAGGAACAGCTGAAGACCTGTAGAGAGGAAAAACTACACGCCCGAAAGCAGAACACTCTGTCCCCATAACTGGCTGAAAGAAAACAGGAAAACAGGTCTACAGCACTCCTGACACACAGGTTATAGGACAGTCTAGCCACTGTCAGAAATAGCAGAACAAAGTAACACTAGAGATAATCTGATGGCGAGAGGCAAGCGCAGGAACCCAAGCAACAGAAACCAAGACTACATGGCATCATCGGAGCCCAATTCTCCCACCAAAGCAAACACGGAATATCCAAACACACCAGAAAAGCAAGATCTAGTTTCAAAATCATATTTGATCATGATGCTGGAGGACTTCAAGAAAGACATAAAGAACTCCCTTAGAGAACAAGTAGAAGCCTACTGAGAGGAATCGCAAAAATCCCTGAAAGAATTCCAGGAAAACACAATCAAACAGTTGAAGGAAGTAAAAATGGAAATAGAAGCAATCAAGAAAGAACACATGGAAACAACCCTGGACATAGAAAATCAAAAGAAAAGACAAGGAGCTGTAGATAGAAGCTTCACCAACAGAATTCAAGAGATGGAAGAGAGAATCTCGGGAGCAGAAGATTCCATAGAAATCATTGACTCAACTGTCAAAGATAATGTAAAGCGGAAAAAGCTACTGGTCCAAAACATACAGGAAATCCAGGACTCAATGAGAAGATCAAACCTAAGGATAATAGGTATAGAAGAGAGTGAAGACTCCCAGCTCAAAGGACCAGTAAATATCTTCAACAAAATCATAGAAGAAAACTTCCCTAACCTAAAAAAAGAGATACCCATAGGCATACAAGAAGCCTACAGAACTCCAAATAGATTGGACCAGAAAAGAAACACCTCCCGTCACATAATTGTCAAAACACCAAACGCACAAAATAAAGAAAGAATATTAAAAGCAGTAAGGGAAAAAGGTCAAGTAACATATAAAGGCAGACCTATCAGAATCACACCAGACTTTTCGCCAGAAACTATGAAGGCCAGAAGATCCTGGACAGATGTCATACAGACCCTAAGAGAACACAAATGCCAGCCCAGGTTACTGTATCCTGCAAAACTCTCAATTAACATAGATGGAGAAACCAAGATATTCCATGACAAAACCAAATTTACACAATATCTTTCCACAAGTCCAGCACTACAAAGGATAATAAAGGGTAAAGCCCAACATAAGGAGGCAAGCTATAACCTAGAAGCAAGAAACTAATCATCTTGGCAACAAAACAAAGAGAATGAAAGCACACAAACATAACCTCACCTCCAAATATGAATATAACGGGAAGCAATAATCACTATTCCTTAATATCTCTCAACATCAATGGCCTCAACTCCCCAATAAAAAGACATAGATTAACAAACTGGATACGCAACGAGGACCCTGCATTCTGCTGCCTACAGGAAACACACCTCAGAGACAAAGACAGACATTACCTCAGAGTGAAAGGCTGGAAAACAATTTTCCAAGCAAATGGTCAGAAGAAGCAAGCTGGAGTAGCCATTCTAATATGAAATAAAATCAATTTTCAACTAAAAGTCATCAAAAAAGATAAGGAAGGACACTTCATATTCATCAAAGGAAAAATCCACCAAGATGAACTCTCAATCCTAAATATCTATGCCCCAAATACAAGGGCACCTACATATGTAAAAGAAACCTTACTAAAGCTCAAAACACACATTGCACCTCACACAATAATAGTGGGAGATTTCAACACCCCACTCTCATCAATGGACAGATCATGGAAACAGAAATTAAACAGAGATGTAGACAGACTAAGAGAAGTCATGAGCCAAATGGACTTAACGGATATTTATAGAACATTCTATCTTAAGCAAAAGGATATACCTTCTTCTCAGCTCCTCATGGTACTTTCTCCAAAATTGACCATATAATTGGTCAAAAAACGGGCCTCAACAGGTACAGAAAGATAGAAATAATCCCATGCGTGCTATCGGACCACCACGGCCTAAAACTGGTCTTCAATAACAATAAGGGAAGAATGCCCACATATACGTGGAAATTGAACAATGCTCTACTCAATGATAACCTGGTCAAGGAAGAAATAAAGAAAGAAATTAAAAACTTTTTAGAATTTAATGAAAATGAAGGTACAACATACCCAAACTTATGGGACACAATGAAAGCTGTGCTAAGAGGAAAACTCATAGCGCTGAGTGCCTGCAGAAAGAAACAGGAAAGAGCATATGTCATCAGCTTGACAGCACACCTAAAAGCTCTAGAACAAAAAGAAGCAAATACACCCAGGAGGAGTAGAAGGCAGGAAATAATCAAACTCAGAGCTGAAATCAACCAAGTAGAAACAAAAAGGACCATAGAAAGAATCAACAGAACCAAAAGTTGGTTCTTTGAGAAAATCAACAAGATAGATAAACCCTTAGCCAGACTAACGAGAGGACACAGAGAGTGCGTCCAAATTAACAAAATCAGAAATGAAAAGGGAGACATAACTACAGATTCAGAGGAAATTCAAAAAATCATCAGATCTTACTATAAAAACCTATATTCAACAAAACTTGAAAATCTTCAGGAAATGGACAATTTCCTAGACAGATACCAGGTATCGAAGTTAAATCAGGAACAGATAAACCAGTTAAACAACCCCATAACTCCTAAGGAAATAGAAGCAGTCATTAAAGGTCTCCCAACCAAAAAGAGCCCAGGTCCAGATGGGTTTAGTGCAGAATTCTATCAAACCTTCATAGAAGACCTTATACCAATATTATCCAAACTATTCCACAAAATTGAAACAGATAGAGCCCTACCGAATTCCTTCTATGAAGCCACAATTACTCTTATACCTAAACCACACAAAGACCCAACAAAGAAAGAGAACTTCAGACCAATTTCCCTTATGAATATCGACGCAAAAATACTCAATAAAATTCTGGCAAACCGAATTCAAGAGCACATCAAAACAATCATCCACCATGATCAAGTAGGCTTCATCCCAGGCATGCAGGGATGGTTTAATATAAGGAAAACCATCAACGTGATCCATCATATAAACAAACTGAAAGAACAGAACCACATGATCATTTCATTAGATGCTGAGAAAGCATTTGACAAAATTCAACACCCCTTCATGATAAAAGTCCTGGAAAGAATAGGTATTCAAGGCCCATACCTAAACATAGTAAAAGCCATATACAGCAAACCAGTTGCTAACATTAAACTAAATGGAGAGAAACTTGAAGCAATCCCACTAAAATCAGGGACTAGACAAGGCTGCCCACTCTCTCCCTACTTATTCAATATAGTTCTTGAAGTTCTAGCCAGAGCAATCAGACAACAAAAGGAGATCAAGGGGATACAGATCGGAAAAGAAGAGGTCAAAATATCACTATTTGCAGACGACATGATAGTATATTTAAGTGATCCGAAAAGTTCCACCAGAGAACTACTAAAGCTGATAAACAACTTCAGCAAAGTGGCTGGGTATAAAATTAACTCAAATAAATCAGTTGCCTTCCTCTATACAAAAGAGAAACAAGCCGAGAAAGAAATTAGGGAAACGACACCCTTCATAATAGACCCAAATAATATAAAGTACCTCGGTGTGACTTTAACCAAGCAAGTAAAAGATCTGTACAATAAGAACTTCAAGACACTGAGGAAAGAAATTGAAGAAGACCTCAGAAGATGGAAAGATCTCCCATGCTCATGGATTGGCAGGATTAATATAGTAAAAATGGCCATTTTACCAAAAGCAATCTACAGATTCAATGCAATCCCCATCAAAATACCAATCCAATTCTTCAAAGAGTTAGACAGAACAATTTGCAAATTCATCTGGAATAACAAAAAACCCAGGATAGCTAAAGCTATCCTCAACAATAAGAGGACTTCAGGGGGAATCACTATCCCTGAACTCAAGCAGTATTACAGAGCAATAGTGATAAAAACTGCATGGTATTGGTACAGAGACAGACAGATAGACCAATGGAATAGAATTGAAGACCCAGAAATGAACCCACACACCTATGGTCACTTGATTTTTGACAAAGGAGCCAAAACCATCCAATGGAAAAAAGATAGCATTTTCAGCAAATGGTGCTGGTTCAACTGGAAGGCAACATGTAGAAAAATGCAGATCGATCCATGCTTATCACCCTGTACAAAGCTTAAGTCCAAGTGGATCAAGGACCTCCACATCAAACCAGACACACTCAAACTAATAGAAGAAAAACTAGGGAAGCATCTGGAACACATGGGCACTGGAAAAAATTTCCTGAACAAAACACCAATGGCTTATGCTCTAAGATCAAGAATCGACAAATGGGATCTCATAAAACTGCAAAGCTTCTGTAAGGCAAAGGACACTGTGGTTAGGACAAAACGACAACCAACAGATTGGGAAAAGATCTTTACCAATCCTATAACAGATAGAGGCCTTATATCCAAAATATACAAAGAACTCAAGAAGTTAGACCGCAGGGAAACAAATAACCCTATTAAAAAATGGGGTTCAGAGCTGAACAAAGAATTCACAGCTGAGGAATGCCGAATGGCTGAGAAACACCTAAAGAAATGTTCAACATCTTTAGTCATAAGGGAAATGCAAATCAAAACAACCCTGAGATTTCACCTCACATCAGTGAGAATGGCTAAGATCAAAAACTCAGGTGACAGCAGATGCTGGCGAGGATGTGGAGAAAGAGGAACACTCCTCCATTGTTGGTGGGATTGCCGACTGGTAAAACCATTCTGGAAATCAGTCTGGAGGTTCCTCAGAAAATTGGACATTGAACTGCCTGAGGATCCAGCCATACCTCTCTTGGGCATATACCCAAAAGATGCCTCAACATATAAAAGAGACACGTGCTCCACTATGTTCATCGCAGCCTTATTTATAATAGCCAGAAACTGGAAAGAACCCAGATGCCCTTCAACAGAGGAATGGATACAGAAAATGTGGTACATCTACACAATGGAATATTACTCAGCTATCAAAAACAACGAGTTTATGAAATTCGTAGGCAAATGGTTGGAACTGGAAAATATCATCCTGAGTGAGCTAACCCACTCACAGAAAGACATACATGGTATGCACTCATTGATAAGTGGCTATTAGCCCAAATGCTTGAATTACCCTAGATCCCTAGAACAAAGGAAACTCAAGACGGATGATCAAAATGTGAATGCTTCACTCCTTCTTTAAATGAGGAAAAAGAATACCCTTGGCAGGGAAGGGAGAGGCAAAGATTAAAACAGAGACTGAAGGAACACCCATTCAGAGCCTGCCCCACAGGTGGCCCATACATATACAGCCACCCAATTAGACAAGATGGATGAAGCAAAGAAGTGCAGACCGACAGGAGCCGGATGTAGATCGCTCCTGAGAGACACAGCCAGAATACAGCAAATACAGAGGCGAATGCCAGCAGCAAACCACTGAACTGAGAATAGGTCCCCCGTTGAAGGAATCAGAGAAAGAACTGGAAGAGCTTGAAGGTGCTCGAGACCCCAAAAGTACAACAATGTCAAGCAACCAGAGCTTCCAGGGACTAAGCCACTACCTAAAGACTATACATGGACTGACCCTGGACTCTGTCCCCATAGGTAGCAATGAATATCCTAATAAGAGCACCAGTGGAAGGGGAAGCCCTGGGTCCTGCTAAGACTGAACCCCCAGTGAACTAGACTATGCGGGGAGGGTGGCAATGGGGGGAGGTTTGGGAGGGGAACACCCACAAGGAAGGGGAGGGGGGAGGGTGATGTCTGTCCGGAAACCGGGAAAGGGAATAACACTTGAAATGTATATAAGAAATACTCAAGATAATAAAAAAAAAAAAAAGAAAACAGACATCCTCATATAGACATCCTCGACAAGAGTCTTTAAGCCTCATTGAAAATAGTGGTGCTGTCCGCAAACCCCCGCAGCTCGGTATCCCTAGGTGATTTAGTGCTGACTGACAGTATTTGTTACTTCTGCCTTCAGACGTTTGACCGAAAACACCCATCAGAAATAACTCACTGGCTGATTTTGGCTCCTGGTTTCCTAAGTTTCACTCTGTCCTGGCAGAGGTCTGGGAGAGTTCGCAGAGACAGGAACTCAGTGGAGACTTCTTACCCAAGGCTAGACTAGGAGGTTGAGTGGCCGAGCATGGGGCTAGGATGTTAAAGGCCTTCCCCTGGTGGCTCACTTCTGCCAGCCAGGCCCTGCCCCTAAAGCTTCCTGTTTCCTAAATGTTTGCCGGTTGGGATGTAAGCCAAGGCTATGGGGGGGGGGGCTTTCAAATCTAAGGAATGCTAATGGGGTAAGACTTGGAGGGATCCCACAATCACTTTAAGGGACTTTCTCCTACCTAGAAGTTACCACACTGCTGCTTCCCCTGTCCCCTTATTCTCAATCCTTCACTGACCTCATCTCTAACTCTGTGATGGCAATTGTGACCCTGAAATTGCTGTTTCAGAAGGATGTTGATTGTCAATAGCTAATGACTTTCAGGTATAAGAACTGCCCTGCAAGCCTTCCGACCACATATAAAATGTCTCCCTATGCTTTTATTCTAGAACGCTCAGCTACATCCATGTCCGTATTTAATTCGAGAAAAAGGGGAAAGTTTGAATTGGAAATATGAACTAAAAAAGCAAGAGATAAAATTCTGGTCATTTTGCAAACCAGTGTGCAATTTATGGAAACTTTTAAAAACAGAAATTATCATCGTCAAAGTGAAACATTCTGTTAGTGTACAGCTTTGTTGTAAATTGTGGCTTTATTACAGTCTATGCGTTCTACTGGATTTGAGACCTGGTAATGGATTTTTAAATCTTGACTTGACAAGACGTAAGGACGGACGTCTTTTCCAACTATTCGTCAGGGCAGAAAAGGTATCCTCGCCACTTTCTAAGGAAGAGCTCAAATCTGGCAAGTGCATCTAGAGGGTAGAAAAGATTAGAGTGACACACATGTAAGGGCCAACTTCCTTCTGCTCCACACTCCTGAGCATCAGCTTTGCAAACGGATCTCCTTGCTACGGGGAGGAGCAACTGGGAGAACGAACGCAAAGCTCAAACCCCTGTGATGTTGTGGGATACAAAGCCCTGCACTGATTACCTTTTCAACTTGAATCACAGCATCTCTAATGTATGCTTTAGGCCAACTACCCCCTAATTTATAACAACAGCTCAGATTATTAGTCAGGTATCTACAAAACACATCTCGCTAACCTAACATTTACTTGGAAATAACACATTGTCTTCGTCACCTGTTATTACCTCTCTTCTGATTCAAGTGAGTTGAAGACCAGTGTTGCACCTTTTCTTCTGTTTCTCTGCTGCATGATCAACCTCTTAGGCGCCTTGGGTTCCACGGCGGCAGCCATCTCTCTCACTCCCGTGCTATGTGATTATCAGGAAAGCATGCGATTTTACTCACCATCATCTTTAGGCTGGGAGCTACGCAGCCATTCTGTTAGGATCTCTAAGAATAAAGAACCCCCTTACTTTTGGATATGTTTGTAGGATCTAGCACACGCACGCTAAGTGAGCTCTTGTTTACTGAAGAGTCTTTGTCTTACGTCTTACTGCGTCCTCAGTCTGGCCATGGCATTTAGAATATGACACAGTGAATATTGATAAAATGGATCTACTGATAGTGATGTAGTTCCCGTGGTAGAAGTAAACTTCTATAGCTTCATGTTCTATGAATTTGCTGGAGAACAGCTTTCCACCATGAGACTTAGCAATGATTCCTCATAGTATTACACGTTTAATTCAGCCACTTCGCTCTTCTTTAACTTCTTTGACATGGATACTTAGTAAGATCTAAGTAGCATCCTTACAAACATTTGAAAAAGGACTTTATGAGATAAAAGCACTGTTCTTTCTCACAAATTACTTAGTAATAACAAAAGGAAAAACTAATAAACATGCAGTGGAGAAGGCTGAATGACCGATCCCTTAGAGTAGTTTTTCTCAAGCTGCGGGCCATGACCCCACAGGGGTCACATGTTACAGATCCTGCACATCAGATATTTCCATTGCAATTCATAATAGTAGCAAAATTACAGTTCTAACGTAGTAACTAAATACAGTTTTTGGTTCTGGGTCATCACACCATGAGGAACTGTATTAAAGGGTCACAGCATGAGGGAAGGTTGAGAACCACTGCCCTAGAGCCAGTGATCAAGATTTACTATCAAACAGATATCGTATTGCATCTGCATGTGACAACCTGCGGGAGATCTATCTTCCACTTTATTAAAAGTGCATAAGCTTGATCTAGACACAAGGAAAATCAGATGAATCCAAAGTTGTAGCAGGAAAGCAGGGCCGCCTCTATGTAAACGCCAGGGACTACGCAGCCGCAGAAACATCTCTCGTAGTAGGACCTAATTGAGGACTGCCAGAGAGACAAGGGATTGCTGGCTTAGACGATGCCAGCACATTGGGAACGACTGCTTAGAAGAGATGCTTTCTTGGGACCAACGGGGCGTGGGTGGAGCGTATTAAAGCAGCTTGCAGCAGTGTTCCGAGAGCTTGCTGCAGTATTTCTCACCTGTTCCCAGAATCTGTGTCCTTGACTCTGTGTCACCTCACATCCAACCCCCAAGGGCAGGTAGGGTCAGGTGTCGGTCAGGGCACAGGCAACACAAAGGGACACATCCTGTAAAACAGTTTGCTTCAATTCTTTCAAACATGAAGAAAGGGCAAAACACTGCTGCGGGCTCAAGGGCAGCAGATGTAACAGCAGGGTCTCTACTTTCCATCAAAAGGACAACAACAGGAATGACAGCAAACCCTGAAAAAGGTCAAGAGGCATCATCATGATTATGATACAGACTGCAGGCTGAATAACAGGTCTACACCAATGTTAAGTTTCCTAAATTTGATGATAGCGCCATTACATACGAGCAAATACCATCCCTTCTTTCAGTGCAGACACATGGAAATGAACAACAAGAACACAATCTCCTTTCCCGGGGTGGGGTGCAGGGAGAGCTGCTGTGTTTGAAGTCCCAGTGGGAGGTGTGTAGTGAGGGGTCTATTGTCACTGTGGCTAACAGACCCTAGACCTTCGCTCCAGGGATTCTGGGCCTATGCTGAGGCAGAACTCTGATAATGAGACCTTGTTGCAGAGAGAAAGGAACAGGTTATAGTCCTCAAAGCTCTGCTTCCAACCATCAGCGTCCTCCAGCTAGGCCCCATCTTCTATTTTTCTATTTATTGAAAATGGATTTTTTTCATAAATTTATTCTGATTCTGATTTCCCTTCTCCCAACTCTCCCACCTTCCTCCCATCTGAATTCACACCCTTTCTTTCTCTTGTTAGAAAACAAACAGGTTATCTAAAGAATAATAGTAAAATAAAGGAAAAACAGGGCAAGGTCAAAAAAACCCCCAACAACCCTCCCCAAAACGACAAATCAAAACAACCCCGTAATCCTTCCCCCAAATCCAAAAAGCATGAAAACCATAAGAAACACAAAAACTGAGACACACATGTTCACAGGAATCCCATAAAAATACAAGGCTGGAAGTCATAAAATATATGCAAAGAATCTGAAATGTGAGAAGAAGGGAAAAGGCCCTGACAAAAAAATTGAGAGGTAGAGTGCCACCACAGTGGCTGTTAAGTTGCTTTTGTGTTGGCCATCTACTTCTGGGCCTGGGGCCTGGCCTTGAAAATTTTCTGTAAACAGTGAGGCTAATTTTTCATTTGCTAGCCATCATCAGTTGGAGATAGGCTATGAGTTAGGGATGTGGGCTTGTTTCCACTTCCCCTGCTAAGCTGGGATCCATCTGGCGCAGACGTGTGCAAGCCATGTGCATGAGTCTGTGTGAGCTCATGTGTGCACTGCTCCTGTTGATTGACAGGGCCTTGTTTCCTTGATGTCTGTCCTTCATCTCTTCTGGGTCCCACACTCTTTCTATCCTCTTTAGTAGGGTTTCCTGACACCTGAGAGGAGGGATCTGTTGGAGACATTTCATGTGGGACTGAGTGTACCAAGGTCTCTCGCTCTTTGCTCATGGTCTGACCATGGGTGTCTGTGTTTGCTCCTGTCTACTACAGAAGGATGCTTTTTCGATGATAGTTGACCTTGGCACTGGTCTACGAGTACAGTGGGATGTCATTAGGAATCATTGTATGGCAACGTTCCTTTAGCAGAAAATAGTGTTTAGTTTTCCCCTAGGTCCCTGGTCTGTCTGGTCTCAGGTTCTTGGCCATCTTGCCAGTGTTAGAGATGGGTTCCACCTCATGGAATGGGCCTTAAATCTAATCAGATAGTGGTTACTTCCATAAACCCTGTGCCACTATTGTAGGGCTTGTGTTTACCTTTGGTAGCATGTAGGTAGCTATGGTCCAGTAGCATGAACACTAGTTTATAGGGGTGAAGACTCTATATAGTCACCAGCTTGACTTCTCTGTGCTCAATGAGTTGTGTAAGTGTTGTATTCAGCAATAAGACCTTACTGTCACTTCGTCATGGGCAACCAATAGCCTTGGCAATGCCTTTGGTTGTTTGGGGGTTCCCAAGGGACCCCTTTGACCAACAACCTTAATAGTTGTAACTCATTCCCAGCACTGAAGGCTTCATTTGGTGTTGAGATATTTCCTGTTATTTGGTAATTTCACTTAGATTGTTTTCATACATGTATATATTTTAGTAATATTCTACTCTATTAGTTTTTATATAACCTCTCAAATGGCCCTTAGTTTTAGCTGTCCCTTCCTGTGTTACCATTCTTGCCCCCCCATCTCCTTCTCCTCCCTGTCTGATCCTCTTGTTCCTCTCCCAATCTGTCTATAACTATTTGATTTCCCCTTCCTAGGAAGATCCACACATCTCTCACATTCCCTTACCTTACATCTATCCTCGTGGTTATACAGATTGTAGCGTATTCATTGAAGACGTAACAGCTAATATCTACATATAAGCAAATACATAACATATTTGTCTTTTTAATGGCTGGGTTATCCTTATTCAGGATAGACTAATTTTTCATTTGCTCTATCCATATCTGTGTATTTCACTTTTAAACAGCTGACTTATATTCATTCCACCTTTTCTTTGTCTATTCATCTTGTTGATGGATATCTAAGTTGTTTTCAGCTTCTGGCTATTATAAATAGAGCAGCCATGAACATGCTTGAGCAAGTGTCTTTGTGGTGGGATGAAGAGTTCTTTGGGTATCTGTCCAACAGTGGTATAGAAGAATCTTTAGGTAGATCTATTCCTAGCATTATAAACTGTGGATTTCCTCAGTGCCTATACAAGTTTGCACTCCCAACAACAATGGATGAATATTTGTTTGTCTTACTCCACATCCTTGCCAGCACGGGCCCATTTGTTTTATTGATCTTGGCTATTCTGACTGGCATAATATGAAATCTCAAAGTGGTTTTCACTTGTATTTCCCTGATGACTAAGGATCTGGAACATTTCTTTAGGTGCTTCTCATCTATTTTTCTTTGCTCTTTTGAGGATCCTATTTAGATCTGTACCCTATTTTCTAATTAGGTTGTTTTCTTGATGTCCAGTTTTTTGAGTTCTTTATATATTTTGGATATTAGCTCTCTATCAGATATGTAATTAGTGAAATATCTTTTCTCCGTTCTGTAACCTGCCATTTTGTTTGAATAACGGTGTTCTTTGCCATACAGTTTTTCAATCTTGTAAGGCCCCACTTATTTATTGTTGTAAATGTGCACACGTTGAAAATTAATGGTACAATCTGGGCAGATGCACTCACATAACTAATACCTCTATCATTTTTTTTTTGTCCTTTAAAATTTTCTGTATCCCACCTTCTTTTCCTACCCAGTTTAGTATTTACTCTGAGTTCTTCAATGGATAAGAAAGCTAGTGCATTGGGAAGCTAGAGCATGTGAAGCTCAGGGACTAGATGGTGAACCCTCATTTAGACACTGTTCTGCAGTGTGTCCGATGGTCAAGCTTTTCTGATTTCACACAACCCTAAAATTAGTGTAGGTCACTGGAGCTCAAGAAAAGTTCTCACCTACTTAGAACAACAAACAAACAAACAAACAAACAAACAAACAAACAAACTCCATAACCATCCCGAAAACTTGTGATGGAGATAGATCCAAGCTTTATTGCCTTCAAAACAATTACTGTTTTCAACGAATGCTTCTTGTCAATATCTGCCTTAAATATGTATGCAGTTGGCAGTCAAAACGGATTTCGAAGCCAGGCTTAATTACAGCACTCAGGAGCCCAAGGCAAGAGGATGGTGAATTGGAAGCTGCCCTGGGATACATTCTGAGATCCTGTCTTAAAAAAGAAATCGGGCAGTAACATTAGACTCCTTTTGGTCTGTAGTTGTGTACGTTACATGGTGAAGTATTCCAGTGACTGGTGGTTAGCAGATCAAAGAGGTTTTCATTGCAGTGGCCTAGAAATGAAGTTTGGGTAAAACAAAGATTGATGGTGCATATTTGGGCAGGAAACTTACTGTTATAACCAAAAGCTTATGGTTCTTTGCACATTAGATGTCAGGGATTAGTAGAAGAGAGATCCTGTATCTGTAATATTGATTGCTTTGCGGCCTTCCAGTGCTCCCTGGAGTCTAGATTCTGCCTCAAGTGGCTGACTGGATAACAGCACTGCTATTAAAACATGGAAGGGGGAGAACAGGTTTGGTGGGAAGATAAATTCAGTTCTGGCTGTGTTTATTTTGAGATGCTTGGGGAAGTCCACATAATCTGTTTCACGGGCAGTTAAAAAACACTGCTTATTGGCTCCAAGGGCAAGTTTGAGCTGTAGCTAAAATTTTAGAAACTGACAGATTACAGGAAACTTTTGCCTCTGAACTTGGGATTTAATGCTAGCTCAGACATGGTTTCTATTTGTAAAATGGATAATATCCAACCCAGTATTATTGTGGGGTTTGGGAGGAAAAATGTAAAGTGTTTTGCATAATGTCTGAATTTGGTGATGAATTTATCATTACATATCATGAGTAGATAATGGTAGATATACTTGTAAAAAATTCCATTGTAACAATTTTCAATTTTTAAAAAATGCTTATGAATTTCTTACATGCATATGATGTATTTTGATTAAATCTATTCACTGTTCCCTTCTCCCATATCTCTGATAACCCACAACCACTATTTTCTCTCCCAATTTTATGTATTTTTCTTTAGAACTCCCCTAAGTACACTAGCTGCTCCCAGTATGTATGTAGACACAGGGCCATCTGCTGGAGCCTGGGTAGCCTCTCAAGGGTCTCTTCCTTAAAGATCAGGGATCATGATGATTTAGAGGGTCTCGTCTTCTTGCTCTCCTCCATCCACTTTGACTCTTACCCTCTTTCTGCCCCCTCTTCCACCATGTTCCCTGATCCCTGATTTTAGTGGACTTGCTTTGAATTTCTCTCCATTTAATTTGGTGTTGGTTTTAGGCTTGCTGTAAATTGGGGGAAATTTACAGAAAAGTTGGTCTGTAATTTTCTTTTTTGGATCTTTATATAGTTTGGGTATCAGGGTAACCCTGGCCTTATAAAACAAGTTTGATAATAATCCTACTGTTTCAGTTTTATGGAATAATGTGAGGAGTATTGTAATTAATTCTATTTTGAAAGTCTTAAAATCTTGTGCTAAAGCCACACGGTCCTGTGCTTTTTTGGTTGGAAGAATTTTAATGACTGCTTCTATTTCACTAATGGTATAGGTCTCTTCAAATTACTTTTCTGAACTTGATTTAACTTTGCCAAATGTTATATATTGAGAAAATTTTATTTATTTTTTTAGATTTTCCATTTGGTGAAATTTAGGTTTTAAAGTACGCCCTTTTGATTCTGTGGATTTCCTCACTGACTGTTGTTATGGCCTCTTTTCATTTCTAATTTTGTTAATTTGAGTTCTCTCTCTTTCTCGACCTTTTATTTGGTAAGGGTTTACAATATTATAGTCTTAAAGAATCAACTCCATTGATTCTTTGTGGTTTTGTTTCTATTTTATTGATTTCACCTCTGAGTTTAATTTTTGCCATCTACTCATTTTGGGTGTGATTTTTTTTCTAGAGCTTTCAGATGTGTTGTTAAGTTGCTAGTATTAGATCTCTCCATTTTTTTTTAAATGTAGGCACTTAGTGGTATGAATTTGACTCGGAATTGCTTTCACTGTAAGCTGTAAGTTTGAATATATTGGATATCCATTTTCATTTAATTCTAGAAAGTCTTTCTTAATTTCTGTCTTGATCCATTTTGTAGGGAGCTGTTCGGTCTCCATGAGTTTGTAAGCTTTTTGTTGTTTATATTTAGCTTTTACTCTAGGAGGATGGGGAGACTGTAGGAGGTGGTCTGCTACACAGTTAGGGTTGGGACTGGGGAATTAGATTTGGAGGAGAGAAGAGACAGGGTGATGATCTACACTTAGTCTATCTGCTTTCTTGGCAGAACTGCCAAAGTGGTTTTAATTTTTATTTTCTGATGGGTAAGGATTTTGAATATTCAAAATACTCCAGTCATTTGTTTTTCTTTGAGAACTGTTTGGTTCCGTGCCCTATTTCCGTTTTCTTTATATTTTAGATACATTTTCGTCAGCTGTGTAGCTGGTAAAGAATTTTTACTCTCTCTGTCATACCTTCACTTAAATAATGGTGTCTTTTGTTATAAGGTCTCAGTTTCATGGGTCCCACTTATCAATTGTTGGTCTCAATGCCTGTACTATTAGGGTCCTATTCAGGAAGTAATTTCTTACGTTTGTAAGTTGAAGTGTGTCCCCTACTTTCTCATTTGTCAGATTTGTGTTGTATGCCTTATGTTGAGGTCCTTATCTATTTGGAATTGAGTTTCAAGGTGAGAGGTAAGGATACTGTCTCATTCTTCTCCATGTTGCTGGTTTGACCAGAAAGTTTCTTTTTGAAGCTCTTTTCTTTTTAGTGTATATTTTGGGCCTTTTCAAAAAAAAAATCAGATGGCCTTAGGTATGTGGTGTTATATTTGTATCCTTAATTCTACTCTAATCTAATGTGTGTGATCAATTCTATTGATCAATGTGTCTATTTTTATTCCAGCGTTGTATATTCATTACCAAGGCTCTGTGGTATAATTTGAAGTATGGAATAGCAGAGCCCCCACCAGTGCCTTAACTGTTCAGAATTAATTTAGCCAGCAGGGATTTTTTTGACTTCAATATTAAATTTCAGATTTTTTTCAATTCCTGGGAAGAACTGCATTGGAATTTTGATGGGGATTATGTTGAATCTGTAGATTCCATTTTTTTCACCAAATTAATCTTACCAATCCATGAGCTTGGGAGATCTTTCCATTGTCTGGTATCTTTATTTTTTTCATCAATGCCTTAAAGTTTCTATTACACAAATAATTTACTTCTTTGGCTAATTTTTTTCCAAAAATTTTTTACAGGTTTATTTATAATTGTTATGAAGTTGAACTGTTGAAATGAGTTCACTGAAACACTTTGCTTGCATTAATGTTTTACATCTTGCATTTATATTAAAAATTCACACACAAATGAATGTGGAGAAACTGCCAATACCTGATTCTGTCCCCTATGTTTCTACCCGCAATCATAGACTTTTAGGTACCTTTGACTCCATGGAAAAATTATCTAACATTCAGAACTACTGATAATAGGAACAAGAGGAAGACTTTTTTTTTTTTTTTTTGAGAATGAAATGTTTCCCCTCATAGACTCTTAAGCACGTTCTCCGCGTGTGTGGTGTGCTAGCTGGATGTCTTTTGGCATAATTGTTACACGTTTGGCATGGATAGCACACAGGCTGGTATCTTCAAAAAGGCCAACCAGATGGGCCTCACTTGCCTTCTGCAAAGCACCAATAGCTGCCCTCTGGAAGCGCAGGTCTGTTTTGAAGTTCTGAGCAATTTCTCGCACCAGACGCTGAAAGGGGAGCGTGCGAATCAGTTCAGTGGACTTCTGATAGCGTCTGATTTCTCGGAGTGCTACAGTACCAGGCCTGTAATGATGAGGTTTCTTTACCCCTCCAGTAGAGGTCGTACTCTTGTGAGCGGTTTTTGTAGCCAGTTGTTTTCTGGGTGTTTTGCCACAAGTGGATTTGCCGGCAGTCTGCTTTGTATGAGCTTGGCTAGACTTTTAAAGTCTATTGTGCATGGAATTGTTTCCTTGATTTCTTTTTTGATACATTTTTTTTGTTTGTATGTAGAAAGCCTATTGACTTTTTAGTAACTTTTATACGGCTACTTTGCTGAATGTGTTTATCAGATGCAGAAGTTTTCTGGTAGGCTTTAATGTGTAGAATAATATCAGTAAAATAAAAAAAGTTAACTTCTGGGTCCCCAGCTCCGAAAAAAAAGAACCAAAAAAAAAAGTTAACTTCTTATTTTCCTATCTGTATCCCTTTATGTTTTCTTCACTTGGCTTACTGCTTTAGCCAAGACTTCAAGCACTATATTGAACCGGAGTGGGCAGAATGGTTGTCCTTGTCTGGTTCTGAATTTTAGTGGAAATATTTCACGTTTTTCTCCATTTAGTATGATGTTGGTTGTGGGCTTGTTACACATTGCCTTTTTTGTTGATATGTATCACTATATTCTACATATTCTAGATTCTCTAGAGTCCTTTACCATGAAAGGATGCTGGGTTTCATTCTAGGCTTTCCTGTATCTAATGAGATGAGCATGTGGTTTGTGCCCATGAATCCTTTTATGTGATTTATTGCATTACATATGTTGAATCAACATTCATTTCTGTAATAAAGCTCAGATGTGATAGATGATCTTTTTGATGTATTAATTTTTTTTAACAACTCCATATTTTATTCCCTTCCCAGTTCACCCCCTAGCGACTGTTCCACATTCCACACCTCCTTCCTGCCCTCCCCCCCATGTCTCCACAAGGATGTCTCCATCCCACTCACCCCACCAGACCTTTAAACTTCCTCGGGCCTCCAGTCTCTTGAGGGTTGGGTGCATCTTCTCTGACTGAACCCAGACAGGAGTCCTCTGCTGTATATGTGTTGGAGGCCTCATCTCAGCTGGTGTATGCTGCCTGGCTGGTGATCCAGTCTGAGAGATCCTGGGGGTCCAGGTTAATTGAGACTGCTGGTCCTCCTACAGGGTTGCCTTCCTCCTCAGCTTCTTCCAGCTTCCCCTAATTCAACCAGAGGAGTCAGCAGCTTCTGTCCATGGGTTGGGTGCACATATCTGCATCTGACTCTCTCAGCTGCTTGTTGGGTCTTTCAGAGGCAGTCATGATAGGTCCCCTTTTGTGAATGCCCCATAGCCTTAGTAATAGTGTCAGGTCTTGGGGCTTCCCCTTGAGCTGGATGTCACTTTGGGCCTTCTTTTCCTCAGTCTCTTCCTTCATTTCCATTCCTGCATTTCTTTCAGACGGGAATAATTATGGGTCAGAGCTTTGACTGTGGGATAGCAACCCCATCCCTCACTTGATGCCCTGTCTTTGTGCTGGAGGTGGGTTCAATAAGTTCCCTCTCTCCACTGTAGGGCATTTCATCTAGGGTTCCCCCTTTGAGTCCGAGGGTCTCTCACTTCCCAGGTCTCTGGTACATTCTAGAGGGTCCTCCAAATCTCCTTCCTCCTGAGGTTGCCTGTTTCCCCATTCTTTCTGCTGGCCCTCAGGGTTCCAGTTGTTTTCCCCCACCCAATACCAGACCATGTTCCCCTCTCTCTCCACTCCCATCCTTCCTCCCTCCCTCCCTCCCTCTCCCCCCTGTGGTTGTTTTCTTCTCCCTCCCAAGTGGGACTGAGGTATACTCACTTAGGCCCTTCAGCTTTTTGACCTTTTTGAGTTCTGTGAACTCTATCTTGGGTATTCTGTACTTTTTTTTTTTTTTGGCAATATTCACTTATTAGGGAGAACATACTGTTCATGTCCTTTTGGGTCTGACTTACCTCACTAAGGATGATATTTTCTAGTTCCATCTATTTGCCTGCAAAATTCAGGATGTCCTCGTTCTTAACAGCTGAGTAGTATTCCATTGTATAAATGAACCACATTTTCCGCATCCATTCTTCTGTCATGGGACATCTGGGTTGTTTCCAGCTTCTGGCTATCACAAACAACGGTACTATGAACATAGTGGAACATGTGCCTCTGTGGCATGGTGGGGCATCTTTTGGGTATATTCCCAAGAGTGGTATTGCTGGGTCTTTAGGTCTTTGGGTCTATTTCCAATTTTCTGAGGAACCTCCAAATTGATTTCCAGAGTGGTTGTACCAGTTTGCAATCCCACCAGCAATGGAGGAGTGTTCCTCTTTCTCCACATTCTTGTCAACATGTGTTATCACCTAAGGTTTTATTCTTAGCCATTCTGACTGATATAAGGTGGTGAAGACTTCAGGGTCATTTTGACTTGCATTTCTCTGATCACTAAAGACTTTGAACATTTCTTTAGGTGCTTCTCAGCCATTCAAGATTCCTCTGCTGTGAATTTTTGGTTTAATTCTATACCCCATTTTTTGATTGGGCTGTTTGGGTTTTTGGTGGTTAACTTCTTGAATTCTTTTTTTTCTTTTTCTTTTCTTTTCTTTTTCTTTTTTTTTTTTTTTTTCTGGAGATGGGGACCGAACCCAGGGCCTTGCGCTTGCTAGGCAAGCGCTCTACTGCTGAGCCAAATCCCCAACCCCCTTGAGTTCTTTATATATTTTGGATATTAGCCCTCTATCAGATGTGAGGTAGGTAAAGATTTTTTTCCCAATCTGTAGGATGCCGATTTGTCTTATTGACTTTGTCCTTTGCCTTACAGAAGCTTTCCAGTTTCATGAGGTCCCATTTGTCAATTTTTGATCTTTGAACGTGAGCCATTAGAGTTCTGTTTAGGAAATTTCCCCCAGAGCCAATGAGTTCAAGGCTCTTTCCCACTTTCTCTTCAACTAGATTCAGTATATCTAGTTTTATGTTGAGGTCCTTGATCCACTTGGACTTGAGCTTCATGCATGGTGACAAATATGGGTCTATATTCATTTTTCTACATACAGACAGACAGTCAGACCAGCACCATTTATTGAAGATACCTTTCCCCCCACTGTATATTTTTGGCTTCTTTTTTATAGATCAAGTGTGCGTGTGTGGTTTTATTTCTGGGTCTTCAGTTCTTTTCCATTGGTCAACCTATTGAGAATTTTTGTTACTATGGTCACAAAAGAAGTATGGTCTGTTTGAGGGAGTCTTTATCAGCATCCTCCCTTCCCTCCACTCCTTCCAATCTTCCCCTCCCCTTTCCCTTAGATCCACTCCTCCTCCATTTCCCTTCAGAACAGAGCATGGCTCTCAAGGATGTCAACCAAACATGGCATCACAACACACAAGAAGGCACTAACCCTCATATCAGGCCTGGTGAGGTAGCCCAGGAGGAGAAACAGGAATACTGCTCCTATCTTGTTGGGTGTATCTGTTCAAATTATTTTTTGATCTTTATTTAACTTGGTAGGTCATATACATCTATACATCCATCCATTTCTTTTAGACTTTCCAGCTCAGTAGAACAGTTTTTGTAAGTTTATTCTCATGATTCTCAGTATTCCCTCAGTGTCTGCTGTACGGTGTGAAATTCTTGTAGCTCAGGAGTTTGAGAAATGGTTTTGTAATCTCTCCCTTTTCTTTTCTAATTTCATTAATTTGGATATTTCCTTTCTTTTATTTTGGCTAAAATTTAGTTAACTTTCTTTGAAATCAAAGGTACAATTTGTCTCATTCATTCCTTGTAATTTTTTTTTAAATTTTCACCAATTTCAGCCCTACTTTGATTCCTCCCCATCTACATGTTTTGGTACTTGTTTTTATTTTTAACAAGGTCTTTACACATGCATCATTATGAGATCTAGGCAGTTAGGCCTGCAGAGTTTCTTCTGAGGACTGTCTGTATCTCACAGATTTTGGTTTGTTGTGCTTTCACTTTCATTCATGTCAAGAAATTAAAACATTTCCTTCTAATAACACATATCTCATGGAACACAGAGACTCTAGAGGCTTTACCCTACTGACGTGTTCGTGATGCTGGAATTTCCTTTGCACACTACAGGAGGAAAAGGTAATCATCAACCAATGTACAACTCCTACGATCTACTACGGTGACTTGCTTACAAGATGTGCTGGTGCAACAGTGACACAAGTGTGTGGAGGAAACCAAACACTCTGAATCTAAGGCCCACTACATAAGAGGGACCCCCATGCCTGCTTGTGCGGCTGGGAACCCGGAACTATATGTAGGCCATGGGCCTAGGGGAAAACCAAATACTATTGTTCTGCTAGAGGAACATAGCAATAAAGTGACATTCTGCTAGACTCATAGATCAGTGCTTAATTCAGCTACCCTCAGAAAAGCGTCCTCTTGCATAGATGGAATCGGACATAGTCACATATCTGGACAATGTGCAGAGAGTAAGGGACTTTGGGATACTTAGTCCTGAATGGGATATCTGCATCTAGTCCTTCCCCTCAGGGATCAGGGAGCTATGCAGAAGAGGAGGCAGAGAGATCAGAAGAGCCAGAGGAGATGGGTAACGCCAAGGAAACGGTGTTTTCCAGATACAACAGGAATGATTCACATATCAACCAACAGAACCTGGCAGCATGGACAGGGCCCGCACAGGTTCAAGCCAGATGAGGTTCAAGCTCTGAGAGGTGGGGAGTGGACAAGAGCTGCCATACATAACCAAGAAGCTATCTTCAATTGACATCTGCTTACAACAAAACAACAACAACAAAACCCCAAAAACCATTAGTTTTCTCCAATCGCGTCTTTCTGGGTAAGTTAACCACAGCTAAGGTTAGATCCCAGGCCCAGGAGAGATTCATTCAAAAGAAAATGAATTCAATGGTATTTTGTGGACCTTTTCTAGTATTATATTGCTTTATTTGGGCATTCCTTGTCATAATGGCCTATTTATTGTATATTAAGAGTCTGATTTATGTTTTCTTATGTATTTTGTTTTGTGTATAAGTGTGCATGTTTGTAGCTTTTTTAAAATCTGTTATTCTTTTTGAGGAGGGAGAGGAGTGCAGTTGGGTGGTGGGTGGGGATGGTGTGGGAGGAGTTGGAGGGGAAACTGTGATCTAATATATTGCATGCATTGTTTTATCAATGAAAAATTCTTATTTTTTATTTGATCCAATTATCATTCAGTAGAATATCGCTCAATCTCCGTGAGTTTGGGTGCCTTTTTATTGCTGTTGCTATCCAGCTTTCTTCTGTGATCAGATAGAATGCAAATTACTTAAGCTTTCCTGTATTTGTTGAGACTTGTTTTGACTCCTAACACTTTGTCAATTTTTGAGAAAGTTCCATGGCTGATGAGAATATACTTCTAGCATTTGGGTGGAATATTCTGTTAATGCCCGAGCCATTTCATTTATAATGAAATAACTCCAATGTTTTCCCCCAGATTACTTATTAGTGAGGATGAGTTATAGAAACCACCCACTGTCACTGGCTTTGGTATAATCTATGATTTTTAGATCTAATAGAATTTTTTAAAATAAAATTTGGTACTTATGTTTGATTCATCTATATTTTAAACTTTAATATCCTCATGATTTTTTTCTTTAATCAGTATAAAGTGACCCTCCTTATTTCTTCTTGGTTTGGTTTGAAGTCTGTCTTGTCAGATATTAGAATAGTTATACTTATTTGCTTGGTATACTCTTTTCCTCCATCATTTTACCCTAAGGTGGTGTCTAGCCTGTCATGATGGTGAGGTGTGTTTTGTTTGGGAACAAAAAGATGAGTTCTGTATTCCAATCCAATGTTAGTCCCCGCCCCCCAACCTGGTGGGTCTCAACATAATTGGGTATGAGACCATTAGTGTTATCACTGAACAATGTGTTAATTCTTGTTATTCTGTTTTGTGTTATTTTCTTAGACCTCTTTTGATTAATGGGTCTAGGATTGGTTTTCGTTCCTTAATACCCTTTTGGGTTTATTTATCGCTCTCTTCAGACCCAACTAATGTTTTCAGTATCCTTTATAGAGCTGACTTAGTGGGCATAAATTCCTTTAATGTGTTTTAATCGTGGGAAGTTTTATTTCTCCATTATGACTGATAATTTTGCTGGGTATAGGAGTCTGGATGGCATCTGTGGTCTTTCAGTGTGTAGAACATCAATCAAAGGTCCCTTGCTTTAAAATTCTATTAGAGATGCATTTAAAAAAACCCAGCTGCTATATTGATGATGTGACTTTATCTTTAGGTCTTGCAGCTTTCTATGTCTCCTTTTGTTCTTTCCATTTAATGTTTTGGCTACTCTATGTGTGAAGTTTCTATTTGGTGTCCTGTATACATTTTGAGTCTTGACATGTAACTCTTTCTTTAGAGATTTGAGAACTTTTCTTCTATGATTTTGTTGAAAATATTTTGTCTTTGACATAATCTGGGTCCCTTCTTCATTAATTCTTTTTCTAACATCCTAGAGTTTCTACACACTCCATTTTTTTCAATTTATCATTTTCTTTGAATGAGTGATCCAATTCCTCTGCCTTTTCTCCAAGTCCTCATATTTAATCGACCACTTGGGTCATTCTGTTAGTGAATTTCTCTACTGAGCTTTCTGACTTATTAAATTTTTCAAATTTTATTTTAGTCTTTCCATCAAAAATTCTTTTATTAAATTTTATTTTCATATCATTTTGTGTTCACTCCAGCACTCAACCATGTCCTCTTTGAGTTTCTTGAATATATTTATAATTGCTACTTTGAAACCATGGACTAATGAATCATCTAATTTGCTTTTCTTTGGGACATTACTACAGGAGTACTACTTTTTTTTTAGGAGGATACACTGTTTTAGTTATTCATATTCTGTTTTTGTGATGAGAGTTAGACTTCTGGAGTTAGGTCACTAGTTCATCTGTCCTGCCTTTGTTGAGTGGATCTTTCCTGTTATGAAGTGTCAGATTATGGACCAGCTGAATGGTGCTTGGGATTCAGTCTTGGGGCCACTCAATGTTGATGTGCACATATGGAATGAGAAGCTATCCACCTAGAGCTGGGTACAGTCTGTGAGCACAAGAGCAAACTCTCTGTAGTTAGAAGGTTCTTGCTGCAGATCCTCAGAAGTCTGTTGAAGCTCAGAGTTTTTATAGGTGGTGTTTAGGTCAGGGCACAGAGTCCAAGCAGGAATAAGTGGTGTTACCCGGGGGAGGTGTGCAGGGGTGGACTGCAGCAGAGTTGAGGGTTCCTATTTGGAGAAGCTGAGGATGCATGGCACTCGGGCACAGGGGTGGGGGCGACTACCTGGGGGTGGTGCTCAGGACCAGGGGTCCTCAGGTGGCAGATAAGCACAGCAGCAGTGTGAGAGTGGAGAATGTGCATTTATTCTTCTGTAATGTTATCATATGAAAGCAATGCCTCACTATGGTATGTTCATAAATATATTAAACTTTATTCTTGTTCATCTCTATTGCCTTCCTCATCCTCCTTCCCTCTTCTGCTTTTATCATGTTATATTAGGTTTTCCTCTCATTTCCCCAGTCCCTTTTCTTTAGGACTTCTTCCCTGTCTGTCTGTCTGTCTCTCTGTCTGTCTGCCTATCTTTTTAACTATATACCTATCTCTGTGTATGTATATATTTAAATCTAGATTATACACCTAAGAAAACATGTGCTATTTGAATAAATCTGGCTCATTTCACATGATGATCTCCAGTTCTACTCATTTTAGTCTTCAACTGTCATTTCATTCTTTAAAGGTAAATAACATTCCCTTTTTTTTTATGCACATTTTCTTCACCCATCTGTTGATGGACATCTAGGCCGATTTCATAACTTAGTTATCATGACCAGTATCATGAGAAACATGGTGAACAGGTGTCTCTGTTATATGCTGGCTTATGATTCCTTTGTATATATTTCCAAGAATGGTGGAGTTGGATCAGATGATAGCTACATATTTAGTTTTTGTGGAACTTCCATAGCGATTTTAATAGATGATCTAGATATCCATGAATGAAGCTAAATCCTTATTTTTCACTATGTACAGAAAATAAGCTCAAATATGGGACAGATCTTTAGATGAAAGATCTGAAACTATCAAACTGCCAGAGGAAAACATTTCAAGGTGCAAGGATAGACAAAACCTTTCTGAGAAGGGATCCAAAGCCCGAGGAAATAATTCCGATAGGATTACATAAAAAAAAATGAAACCACCTCTGTTCAACAAGAAACAATGAACAGAGTGGAGATAGCTGTGTTATTGAAAAAGAAATCTTTTACAGCTATATATATCTGATGGGGAGGACTAGTGTTTAGAATACATAAACAATAATCCCCCTAAAGCCCAAACCCAAATAATCCAGTTAATTAATGGAAAAACAGAATGAATATACTTCTAAAAGCAGAAATGAGATGGCTAATCCACAAAGAACATTCACAGTTGCCATGGTAATATAAATACAAACTACTGAGGTTTCATCTCACCAATCAGAACGAGTCATTAAAAAAAAAAAAAGATGTTGGAAACAGAGACACGCTCATATGGCTAGTGGGAATTTAACATACGAGTGCTGGACTTTTGACCTGTTTTGACTAAAGGCATGTGGTGGATATGATGCAACTTAGAGGTCCTACGGCTCTCACTAGACTGCTTGGCATGCTGTTACTGCATGAGGAACTCCAAGCTACTCACCTTAAGGATGAAAGGCTACACTGAGGGGATTCCAGTCATCAGACAGCAGTAGCTGCCAGCTATGTGATGCATTCAGTCAAGCTTCCAGATGGGTGACTCAGACAACACCAGCCCAAATTACTGATCTACAAACTGAGAGCATCTACAATGGCTTGATGCTCCAGTGGTGGCTTGGTATGCAGTAATTATATGTGTAAATGCATGTTAGTCTCTAACACTGACACTAGCAAAGAGGAACTTTAAATCATAAAGTAGGAACTAGGGCTGTTCAATAGCATGTACTTTTAGACATTTAAGAAAGAATACCAGTTTCAGCCAGTGAGGTTCTATCTCAGAAAAGGTAAGGCCATAACAATTTGTTAGCCAGACCATTCATTGCTGTGAACAAATATCTGATATGACTTAAAACATTCAGAGCCTGTGGCTCATGTTTTCAGAGGTTTCCACATCTTGGCTTTGTCGGCTCTGGACCCAAAGGGAATCAGACCAACACAGTAGCAAAATCATATGTCAGAACTGTTCATCTCATGGTAGCCAGGAAGAACACACTGAGAAGGGGACCCGAGACCAGTGTCTTGTCCCCAGTGATCTTCCTCCAAGACAGGCCTTGAATGCCAAAATTTCCACACTTCCCAAAATGGTGTCACCGGCTTGGGAAAAAGAGTTCACCATACGGACCTGTGGGGTATATTTTACATTCAAGCCTTAACAAGCATTAACCTGTTTGCCTAGGTTGCCTGGAATGGTTTGTTGAACAATGTTTATAAACACAGGTGATAATTCTAGATATCCAAACTTTCTTTAAGTTCTGGAGCATCATGAAATTTCAGTTCTTGTGATTTAGCAACTCCATTTTGACTTCATGTACAGACACGCTAGTTTTGTTTTGTTGTGACAGCATCTCATGTAGCTCAGGTTGGGATCAAATTGCTATGTAGACAAGAATGGCCTTGAACTCCTCCTCCTCCTTCCTGATGTCACCATGTTCACTGTATACAGAGTATGGTGACACAACCTACCATTCGCAGCTGGCAGGATTTACTGGTTCATCTTTCACACCCCATGTCATTGTTCCCAGCTAATTTCATGAGTTTCTTAGTTAAAATGTTTCAGATGTTGGCTCAACTGTCTGCCAGTTGCAAATTTAGTTTTTTTGGCTTCAGTTTTACCACCTATAGAGTGGGAGAAGAGAGAAACATCATTGGGCAGCTGATGGGATTGAAATGAAAACACCTTTTAAAGGATGAAAGGCATCTTAGATGTTAGTACCATCATTATAGTAGGAAGCCACCTAGGTCTGGAAAGCAGCTTTTGCTAGTCACTCGATATTTCTGGGTCTCTGTTTTCTCAGGTATAAAGTAAGGTTTACTGGGTTATCTCCATGGTTTATTTTCATTTTAAAAACTCAATGTTTGGTAGCTGTTCTATTCATATCTCAATTTTGTCTGTGTTTTTCAGATTATTTATAATTTAATGTTTGTAATTCTGAGGGCCCTCTGGTAATGATGTGTTATTTGTAACACTGCACTTACAAAGCAATTTCTATTTCCTTAAAAACATTTATACGCACATGAGTGTTTTGCTCACTACTTGAACCTGGTGCTTCTGGAAATCAGAAGGGGCTTAGAGTCTCATGGAGTTGTAGCTGTGAGTCATCATATGGGTGCTGGGAACCAAGCCCAGATCTTCTGTAAGAGCAACAAGTGCTCTTAACTATTGGCCAAATCTCCATCCTCCATAAAACAAGTTTAAAACTAGTACCTGGTGAGCAAACACTAAAATTCTCACAAATAACACTTTCCTGGCTTATAAAATTTTATATTTATTTTTATACATGTAATACACTTATTGTATCAAATTAAGGAAAATATTCTTTGAAAAAATGTTTAACTTAAAAATTTACCATTCAGCTATCACCCAATGCTGGTAGTTTTCTCTCCTTTCAGTTTTTTCACTGCCATTTTGAGTGGCTCATATTTTTGTATCTTTTTTTTTGTGCTTCATTATTTTATACCATTTCATATAATACAGTCATTGTAAAGAACAGAGTTTTAATTTTATTTACAGGACACTGAAAGATAAATTATAGAGACTTAATTTTTTTATTAAAATCACATATGCTTCATTCAGAAAAAAGCATCTATAATTCCAATTATAGCATCTCTCACATTTCAAAAATATATTTTTGGTTTAGGCATATTCCATACAGCTAATAGTACACAAGATAATGTTGTGTATGTGGATAGGTTAAAGGTCCATGCTGTATGTATTCTTCAATTTCTCTCCAATTTACTGTTTGAGACAGGGTCTCTGGACCTCATCCATTTGGTTGTGCCAGCTCAGGCAAGCCTCGGAGATTCTTCTGTCTTGGTCTCCCTAGCACTGAAATTGCAGGTGCACTGCCACATCCAACTTTTTTGTAACATACGTTCTGGGTTCAAACTCAGGTCTTCTTGATCTGACTTTTCTGACAATGCCATCTCCCCAACTCCCAAATAAGATTTCTAGTGCTTGCATAATACCACCACATAGAAGTAGCAATTTATAGCATATTGACCTATAATCTGCATTTGCTTCATGTGGGTAGTGATTCTTAACAATGGGACAGAGAACAAGCTCGTTTATTCTATTCTGCTCCAACTATCCCAGACCTATGCAAGTATTCCACTTAACAGTCCTGCAGTAACAACTCAAATCCGTTTACTTTCTTAGAATTCTGAAAATTGATTTGGGTGATTTTCTCTTCACAAACAGAGCTGAGTGTGGTGGCCAGCCTGTAGCCCCAGCTTTGAGAAGGGAAGTGCACAGAGGCAGGAGAATCCTGATTTCAAGGTCAAACTGGGCTACTCAGCTAGTTACGGGCAAGTCTGAGCTACAGAGCAAGATCATCTCAAAAACCAAAATACCAAACATAGCGCCTACCTTCCTAAACTTTTTTTTTCCCAGAAGCTCCAAAACTGGAAGCTTAAGTTAGATAATTGTGGTTTTCATTAATCTCAAGATAAAAAGGTCAAATGGGCTTTCTTAAAATACCCTACCAATAGCTGACACCTATTTGAACGAAGTTAGAGAGGGCAAGAATTCCTTCTCAGAGTTGGGAAGAAGGTGGAGGCAGCAGCTACTGGATATGAGAAGCAGCTCAAGGTTTGCAGATTTGACAGATGATGGTCATCTTCGATCTTCAGGGATTTTCCAAGCTGGATGCTCGTGCCAAAGAGGGAAAGTGCATGCTAGCCATGTGACCCGACTTTACTTCCAGGTTTGCACCACCAGAACATTGCAACCGCTCGCCAATCGTTTTTCCCCCAGAGCCTGATGAAGACTCTCTTTTTCCAAGTTCCGGGAGGTGCAGTTAGATAACCGCTGGAAAGTCAGCACCGGACAGCTTTCCCCGATCCAGTCGTCTTCGGGCTCACGCTACTTTCCTCCTTCGCCTCCCCAACCCTCCCTGGTTCGGGTCCGCCGAAGCGCAGCAGCACGAGCAACAGTTTGGTGCCTGAGCGAGCGGCGCGTGCCCGGGACAGGAGGCGCCCGCGGTTCTCACACCTCCGGGCGCACGCAGCCTCCGGCAGGCGCTCCGCAGTCGCGGGCGGGAGGGCGCACGGGCGCGCGCCAGCCAGGCCCGCCAGCTTCCCCCGCCGTCCTCAGCGCCGCCAGCCCCGCAGTCTCCCCCCGAGGCCGGCCCCGCGCGTCGCCTCCCCACCGGGGCTGCCCGCCCAGCGCATGCGCGCCGCGCTGCCGGGCGTGCCGGCCACACTCCCCCCACCCACTCCGTGAGCTTGTCACTTCCTGCCCTCGCCCCATCTCCGTCCGGGGTCAGTCAGTCGCTCCCTGTCGCAGCCGGAGACTTCTCTGCTTCCCCCTTCCTACCCTCTCCACGGCGGTCGCTCGGGCTGTCCCGGGAAGGGGCGGCCAAGAGAGAACGGGACTGACTTCCATAAAGTTTCCCGAAGCATCTGCTACCCGAAAGGCCCCAGGTGGGGGACCCGCGCAGCTCCCCGCCCCTCTCCAAAGCCCGGGGGACCGTTGCAGGTGGAGCGGCGCTGAGGGGAGCCGGGTTCGGCGCGGCCGTTGCCCTGGCGAGGGGCGCCTCAGTCCTGCTCGCTCCGGTTCCAGCTCCTTCGGCTGCTGCGCCCGGCGGTTCCTCCTGTCAACTGCCTGCGCCCGCGCGCCGCCAGCTCGCCGGCCTGGAGCGCGGAGGGCTGCCGTGAGCCGCCGCCGCCGCCGCCGCGGCCCGAGGACGTGGTGAGCTGTGGCGCTTCCGCGTCGGCGCCGCAGGGGACTCTTTGGGAGCGCGCCGGGCCGCAGCCCGCTCGGCTTCACGCGGTGCGCCGGGGCTGCGCCAGGTGGGGCCCTCCGCCGCGTCGTGCGCCCGGCTGGTGTCGCGGCCGGCCGGCCGGCCGCTCCGGGAGTTGAGTAAGTTGGGCGCACTTGGCGGCGCGGACCCGACCTGCTCCAGGGAGACCCCGGACGCACGTGCGTGGCGGGAGGGCGCGAGCCGCTCCTTGGCCGCGCAGGGGCCCTCGTCGCACCCCGGGTCCCGCGCCAGGCTCTCCGCGCGCCTGCCCGCCCGCCCAGCACGGCGAGGCCGCAGCCGCCTGCGCAGCCCGCCAGGCCTTCGCCGTGCGCTGCGCTGCGCTGCGCGCCGGACGCTGCGTTTCCGGGTAGGGCGGTGAACCTGTGCGGGGACGTGGGGCTGGAGGCCGGGCGAGCGTTGGTTTCTTTTCCGAGCGGAAGGTGCGGGCCCGGGGTGAGAGGGCAGAGAGCGCATGGTGGGATGGTCTGTGGCGATTTCAGTCACAACCTCTCCAGAAGTTCAGGGACAGTGATGGGTTTGTGCTTCTGTCCACAGCCAAGCCGCAATGAAGAGCTTTTCACAGTGAAAGGAAAATAGGTCGCACCCATTAATTAAAAATGCCTTTGAGGGACAAATACTGTCAAACCGACCACCACCATCACGGATGCTGCGAACCAGGTAAGTCCGTTTTTTTGTTTTTTGTTTTTTTGTTTTTGCCCAGTGTCTTTGCTCTCCTCTACCAGAGCTACTGTGTCTTCTGTGTTGTGTCTGAGAAGTCTTTCCTAAGTAACTCGGTTTCCCCAGCGTAAAACTACTCACATAATGCCAAAAGCCTGTACAAACTAGAGATCGCCCTTGCTTGATCCCCTAGAGAAAGTGCCACAAGTGTCACCGTCAATCATTTCCACAAGATCGGTCAGCTCCTTTCCCTTCTTTTTCAAGGCAGCTTTGTTAGTGGTTTACTCCATGCTCTGAATGTTTAAAATGGAAGAAAGAGGCAAAGATAGGTGCTGGGACACTACCATTCATCTTGGTGACAATAGCTTATCAGTAGAGTAAGTTTCCCGTGAAGTGTTTTAAACCGTAGGATAATGTTTACCACTCCCCCCAAACAAACAAAGTCAAAAGTTTAATTTGGGTCAAGAAGGTTGATTGAATGTGTAGGGAAAATTGGGCTCTTTGAATTTAAAAATCATCTTAAATGTTTTGGATGGAATTTATTTTTGCAGATTGCTTAGAATACTTAGAATATTTAAGGTATTTATTGCGTTGAGCAGATTCAGTTAAATTTATGATATTAAAACGTTTTTGAGTCCCTTGAAGAATTTATTAGCGAATTTTAATTTGATAGACATTGTACTTGTATATTGGCCTTATCTTAAAACGGGAATCGTTGAAAACATATAGTCAACTGCAAATAAGGGCTTTTCTATTCTAGTTCAAAGACAGGTGTTTACTACTTTTTACAGTCCCCAGGGTTGGTAACTTTCCCCCCCTGTTTTGGCTTGCTTTAATTGAAATATTTAATTACACTCATGTATTTAGATTTTTGTCTCTACTGTCTTTGAGTAGGAGAAAACAGTAACAGTAAAGGGGAAGAAACTCTTTGTTACAATGACCTTTGACTCCAGTCTTAAGTCTGTTGGATTTGGTTGGATCAACTTTAACCTAATAAAGCAGGTACCTCAAGGATGGGGCCTCATTTCGGTCATTCATCCCTGACCAATCTAACTTCAGCACCTTTTATACTGCACTTTTTGTATATTTGAGGTGAAGATGTATTTCTCACATTATTATGGAGTTGAATGGTCTTTACTAGTTTGCCTTTTCATTTTTTAAACAAATTATAATTGAGCATCTCTTAGGTGCCAGGTATTGTCCAAGGCAGTAGGGATATAAATGGTGAAAAGGATAATTTTCTTCATAGAGTTTTTGAGTGGTAAGAGATAGATTTAAACAATATAATTTGTGAACATGATTTACATGTTGGTAATTAAGCATTTAAGAGATTTAATGCCTTTAAAGATGCTTTCTGGATTTTAATTTTTAAATGTGAATTGACTTTTTTATTCCCCATTAGTAAGAAATCTTATTAAATATCATTAATTAAAAATGAAAAGTTACTGCTTACCACTATATGACTCCTTAGAAGTAAATGCTTTGGGGTTTTATTTCAATGGAAAGCTAGACTTTTAGGATAACTTTTAGGTTAGTTCTTGTCATTACTGCCGGGAAGGTATGTGCTGAGTAAGAGGACACTTATAGGCCTGACAGAGGTATGCTATGGTAGTCATGAAGCTGTCCTTAGATGGACGGATAAGGGTGCGGTGTCTGAGAAATTCTTCAGTTGGCTTTCATGAGGGGTCTGTTGTCATTTGGATTATGGACAGAAGGTGAGGCCTGAGATGAGAATATTCCTGAAGAGACCATTATGTCTTGATGGAATTGGTCAATTTATAATAAGGAGTGTTATTAGAAGTCTTATCATTATTCTTGTTTTAACAACTTTTTTTTTTAAATAGAAGTTTTCAGAAGTTCAAAATACGAGGATCTGATGTCACCATCATGCAGACACATCATTATCATTCCATGGAATGTCTGTTTTCCATAATCTTCCCCCTTTCCCAACAGTTTCCTTTCCTGCTCTCCAACTTCTCCTCCAACTTCTATTTTATAGAAAGCAAATCTTAGACATCATGGTTAGAAAGATCTTTAAGGAACTTGTTTTTAAGGCAGGAGAGACTTTTACAAAAATAGGTATGTGCTCTTGGAAGAGAGCAAAGTAAGCTAGTCCCAGGGTTTGGGTGTTTTTAGTTGGGAGAGATAATTGTAACATTTGTAACCTGAGTAGATCTGATCATTTGATCTTGGAAAGGATGGCAGGCTGTGTAAGAGGACAGTTTAGAAAGTAACAGATATGTGTGTATGTATATATAAGTATGTCTGTGTACATTTCAAATGAAAAAGTGTATTTTAATAATTCGAGCTACATAGACATGTTTCCTAAGTAAATGTGTCCAGGTAAAGCTGCGTCGGTGTCTGTGCTGTAGTGGAAGTGGTCTGAGGATGGTAGGTAAGAGACCGCTCTAGCTCTCAAGTTGGGTATTCTCATGTGGAAGTGGAAGTTGCTACATTACAGAAAGGTTTTTGGAGTATATACCTGAAGGAGGAACTCTTGGACAGAGTCTGTTTCTCCACATAGCTCTCTCTTATTGTTTGTATATTTCTTTCTCTTTATTCTCTACTTCTTGCCCCCTATAAAGCCAGTCCTTAGTTCTTTACAGTTGAGATTTTTTCCAGTCTTCGTAGCTAATTATATTTTTTATAGTTATCAATTGCTATCATATACAGCTACTGAAGAGAGATCTTTCTGTCTCACCACGAACAGCCTGCTAATAAACCTGCTGCTGTTTCTCCTACAGGTTGGACTTACATTTTGTAGAGATTGTTTTTGGTGTCAAGAAAGCAGCTGTTGGTTCATGAGAACACTGACACTGCCGGGATGTTCACTGAGCACCTGCTGTGTCCCAGGCTAGGTTTTGATTAGTTCTTAACATAGTATTTAATAACTACAAAGGTTTTGTTTTTGATTTTTTGGAAACTTTGTTGGCTCTATGATAAGAGAAGAGGATGGGATCTGAGCCTTTAACTGTCCTAGTTATACCTCAGTGAACAGCCACACAGTTGGCATGCAGGGAGTGTGCATCTGGGGTCTTACATTCTTTATTCCTGCAGTGCTTGTCAATTCTCAAACTGAGTTAGTTGTCCGTGTATATTCTGTTTATGGACCTAGAGTGTTTCTTAAGCTTTTGTTTGATGAAATATAAGGTTCTGAGATGTGGTTCTCCTATTTGTGTGCACTGAGCACTTGGTAGGAAGGAGACTCTAAGGCTGCATCTGTATGCACAGCACAACAGCCTCAGCTATTCGGTCCAAACTGGAATTGCTATCCAGGTCTAAGGTGCAGAGCAGTAGTAGCACACCCAATTGAAGGAAGCCTGCCCCCCCAAACCCCACACCAAGAGAATGGACTGGCTTATGATAACATTAATTAGGTAGACATTATGTTCTTTTCTTTCTTTCTTTTTTTTTTTTTTTTTTTTTTTGACATTTTGTTCTGATTGACCCAGGGCTCCCACTGCATATGTAGCAGAGAATAGCCTTGTTGGGGCACCAGGAGAAGGGGAAGCCCTTGGTCCTGCCAAGGTTGGACACCCCGTGCAGGGGAATATGGGGGGGCAGTAAGGGAGATGGATGGGCGGAATACCGGTATGAGGGAGGGGGATGGGATGGGATGGGGGCTTATGGACAGGAAACTGGGAAGGGGAATAACATTTGAAATGTAAGTAAAAAAATATGTCTAATAAAAAATTAAGTGGTTAGTTTTTCTTTACTACAACTTGCTATTTGAGAGAGCTCATAGAAAACAGTTGTCTTTTGCAGCTACCTTGTGTCACATGATCTAATTATTTTTCCACTTATCTGAGAATTTTGCAAGGGAAGGAGGTGATAATGATGACTGGATACGAAAGTGAAATTTTTAGTTTTAGAAATTGATAACCTACTCTGACAGGATCTTTCAATTCTGTTGGTATCCTGCCAAGATAACTTTCTCTTATCATCTGTATACATGGTCATATCAACTAAATTTATGTATTTCTGTATCTGTATATTCTGTATTAATGTAAATAAGGTCATGGTCTATACCCTGTTTGGTTCCTATAAAGAGACTTTGAAATTTGAAATGTTTCTCAGTTGAATTGCAGAGTGCTTCAATGAATGCCTTGTATACTTGTCTGTTTTCTTTCTTCAGATGTTGAGTTTGAGTTTTATTCTCATGATTGGTCAGGGTGCTTGATTAGATTATTTTTAAGGCTTTATTGTGTGTAGTTAAGAGTTTTTGTTAAATGTAATTCTTACCTAAGGAAACAAAGAGGCAAGCAGTATGTAATGAGTGATGCCAAAGCAGTATTTGCTGTTAGACCCACTAACTGGCCTGGATTGAGTCTTTAATATTGGGAATGATTAAGGATTCCCCTCCATTGCTTGATTTGTCTTTTAAAGATGATGAATTTTATATATATGAATGTATATGGAGGTATTCTCATTATTAACATAATTTGAGCAAACTATTGTTTAATCCAGTAGTAAGTGATTTAAGTAACTTACTGATTTTTTTGTGTGGGCTGGGGTTTGTGTTTGTCTTTCATGTAGTTTATATCCTGGAGCCTGGAGATCCTCCTTTGTTACAGCAACCAGTACAGACATCCAAATCCGGTATTCAGCAAATAATTGAGTGCTTTCGATCAGGTATGAACATTTTAGTTATATTTTTCAGATAATCACAGTAATTAAAAACTTTCTAGAAAGCCTGTATATTGGTTTTCTTTATAGAATATTTTGAGTTGTCATATTTTTAAGACAAATGAATCAACATTGACTTGGTCTAGATATTCTTTTTCAATGTTACTTACTAAATATTACTTTAATTTTTTTTTAATTTAGAGAACTCTTATAGTTTAAGATAAAATGCTGTTACTTCTTAAGATTCAATTCTAGTTCTTTATAAACTTTGGTGTAAATTATATTACAATTTGTGAGATATCATTCTGTGTTAATTTTCTTATCATTTCTGTTTTGGAGGTTCACCTCCTGCCAAACTCTTGAGTTTTCAGTATCTTCAGCAGAGTATAGGATAGAAAAAAGACATATCTAACCTTGATATCTTCAGATACATTTATTAAGCTTTTGTTTCTCTTTTAAAAATTATTTTTATTTTTATTTTACATGTATGAGTGTTTTGACTGCCTGTTTATCTATGTGCCACATGCATGTCTGTTGCCCAGAGAAGCTGGAAGAGGGCATTGGATATCTTGGGGTGCAGTTACAAACAGTTGTGGCCCTCCATGTCAGTGTTTCAGATTTGAACCTGGGTCCTCTGGAAGAACAGCCAATGCTCTTAACCTCTGAGCCACCTGTCCAAACCCAAGCTTCTGTTTCTTTTTTTTTTTTTTTTTTTTCTCAGAGCTGGGGACCAAACCCAGGGCCTTGCATTTGCTAGGCAAGCGCTCTACCACTGAGCTAAATCCCCAACCCCAAGCTTCTGTTTCTTGTAGATTACTATAGGAATTGGCTATATATTATATTTGTGTAGTTACAGTTCAGTGCTTTGAAATCGGTGTTACTCATTACATAGAAGCAATGAGAAGTTAGAGCTCTTGTGTTAACAGTGAGATCACAGATTGCTATAACTCTTACAACTCCTTTATCTGTCTTTAATAGATTTATGTTCTGATATTACTGTTCAGTCAAACATCAGTAAGCACAATGAATGGGGACCTGATTAGTGAATGGTAGGGTCTTATCATTATTTTAAAGCTACTATCTTAATGAAAAATGTCTGAGGTCTAAAGGAAAGCATGATTATATAAAACCATGCAGGAAGTTTTTTGAAGCATTTGTTTTAAAATTTTACAGAAGAGGGACTGGAGAGTTGGTTCAGAGGTTAAGAATGCCTATTACCCTTGTAGAAGACCCAAGTTTAGTTTTCTTTATCTACATAGTGGCTTACAGTTGCCTGTAACTCTAGTTTCAGGGGATCCAACAGCTTCTTCTCATGTCCTCAGTGATCTCATGCATGAGATATGTATGTATGTATGCATGCACATATATCTATATATGCACACACATTCAATCACTCATATAAAATACATAAATTGTTTTTAATGAAAAATTATAAAGGGGTTATTAGACATTTACTTTATAATTCAAAGAAATAGGGTATCCTCAGATTAATTTTTTTATCTGACCTCCAAGAACCATTTTGTAGACTTAGACATTGCTTTTATGTCTGTTGTCTTTACTACAATAAGTGTTTCAGTGCCTGTCACATACCTATCCTTATGCTAGGTGTCTACCTAACTTTCAGTATTTGTTTTTACTGTTGATATTCAACCTTGATTAACAGAATAATTTGTAAGTTAGAGTCTCCTATAATACATATATAACTTTCACTTGTTAGGGGCAGTTTATATTTCTTGCCTAAGAGAATAGTAGTTTATTTCTATTTGTTTTAGCAATTTTAAAACAGATTTTTTTCATTCTTTGTAGTAAAAATGAGAATAATAGTTTTTCTCATTTAGCAGTATAATTTGGTTTCTTTTAAAGAATTCATAATTTAGAGTTAAGGTTATTTTATATTGCCTTAGTTTATTACAGTATTAATAAACTAAGCTTTATTAGTATTAGTATTAGTATTATTAAGTTAGAGTTTGCTACCTCATAAATGGTTTATCTTATAAAATGCTTTTCAGAATGCTATGTATACAAAGTTCATGTGTTTTTTAAATTTTGGAAGGCGTTCTCTTGCTGTAAAGAGAAACCACAACAACTCTCACAGAAGTAAGGTTTTATTGGAGTTGTTTGCAGTTTCAGAGGTCTAGTCCATTATCATCATGGCAGGAAGCACAGATGGATAACACTGGAGCAGTGGTTCAGAGCTGCTTCCCGCTCCACAGGCAGAGAGAGAGGGGCTGGGAAGGGACTGATGGATGGTCAGACAGAGAGACAAAGTGACAAAGAGACAACTGAGCCTGGGTTGTGCTTTTGAAACCTCAGAGCCCTACCTCCAGCTATAGATTTTCTCCAACAAGGCCAAAGCTCCTCCAACAAGGCTATATACTTCCTAATCTTTGTAATCCTTTCAAATAGTGCCACTCCATGGTGATTGTGTCCAAATATATGAGCCTATATGGGCCATTCTCATTGAAACCACTACAGAAGAAAAATATTTAAAGATGAATTCTCTTGAGTACTGTAGTCATTGATTCTCTGGGTTTAGCAGTTCTTACTATGTAAGCTAAAGAATGGGGCAGTGGGATAGGTATTCTGATTTGGGGTCATTCCACAGCTGTTTGTCTTTGAAATGTGGTTGTTTTCCATAGGGATTTCATTGTTGTGATGAAGCACTACAGTCAAAAGTGACTTGGTCAGGAATGAGTTTACCTCATCTTACATCTTCATATTACAATTCATCATCGAAGGAAGTCAAGAGGCAGGAGCTGATGCAAAGGCCATGGAGGGCTGCTGCTTACTGTCTTGCTCCTCATGGCTTTCTCAGTCTGCGTTCTTATACCATCCAGGACCACTTGCCCAGAGGTGGGCCCATCCACAATAGGCTGGGCCCTTTCACATCACTCATTAATCAAAACAGTGCCCACAGAGATGCCTATAGACCAGTCTAGTGGGGCAGTTTCTCTTTTTCTCAAATGACTAATTTGTGTCAAGTTGATATAAAACTAGCCAGAAGTATTCTTTTAGAAATTCTCTCCAGTACATCAGCCTTGGAGTATGTGTGTGTGTGTGTTCTGAAAATGCTATAATTTAAATTAAAGGTGATATAGAAATGTGCAAAGTTGTGCAGAGAAACTAATTTTGAATTAAAAGAGAATCACTTCATTATTGTGTCTTATAAATCAGAAACTTTAATTGCAAGACAGTAATCTCACATCTCTAGCAAATCTAAAGTCTATTGAAGTAGCACTATGCAGTACAAAGGTGTTTCAGGCTAAAGTAAACCTCAGGAGAATGGGCCATATGACTTAGGGTCCTCCCTGACCCAGTCTTCCATAAGCACACCCTCAGAGACTCATCTCTCTCCAGTCTCTTTCCACTGTAACTAGGTCACACACTGCATTGAAAAGCCTATCCTGGTCGCACTGTGTATCTGATAGATACTGGGCAGTACCTCTGAGAAGTCCATGAGTCTGCTTAGCAAGAGACAGGGGAAGTCAGGTTGGTTAGTAGTGCTTGGTGTCAGATCTGCTTTCATCTTCAAGCTCAGGTAGCTGCCTTCAACCACTGTCATCTTTGAGCTCCGACTTTCTTCCTCCTACAGTGGACTGTCTGAGCTGATACTAATTCCTACCCAAGCGGGATGCTCATAAAGGCCTCTTAGAGTGTCTGGGGAAGGAGTTGACTCCTCTTCATCAGCTCTGTGTGCTAGACTGACTGCTTGACAATTTTAACCCATTCTTACTGCCTTAAATTTCAGTGTTTGTTAGCTTTGCACTATTTTCTTGGCTTTAAATTAAAAATTCTTTCTTACCTCTGCTATTTATTTCTAACTGCTTAATGTGTAAAACAGTTTAAGATTTTTGGGCAGGAGGAGAAAATGATTGTGACTACAGTTTATAGAGCAAACCTTTAAGCTTCCCACGGCCCCTTTTATGAGAGTGAGTGCTGCTGCATGCTGTGTTCTTTTATGGGATCTTTTATCCATGCATAAATGTATCCTTGGTTTCCTCCCAGTAGAAATGGTAGCAGACCGACATTCTTCTGCACTTTACTTTGTGGATAAATTTGGTTGTTGAATTTAGTGTAGAGTTAGATGTGGCTATAGATTTTTCTGTCCTGAACCCTGATGGTTGGATGACTTGAAACCTGCTGTTTGCTACAAATACCAGCTTCTGGCACAACCTCCACCATGCCTTTGGCTTTCCTGGAGTCTTCTCATGCCTGAGCAAATACTTCTAGGATTCTGCCTGTTATGTGACGCCTTTGGACTTCCCTCCTTTCTCTTAACATGTTCAGTTGACCTTCCTTTTTCTCTTACTCCTTCAAAACAGAATTTTGAAGAAAAGAAAATCACAATATATTTTAGGTAGTTATATTGATGTAGTTGAGATTAGTCTGTTAGTCTTTTAGTTATTTTACAGAGGGAAAGAAGCTGTAGAACGCACTAAAGCTAGAAACAAAATGAGGGAAGGTGCCCAGCATTCACACTAGTCTTTAGAGTGAAATTGACATGTTAACTTCTTACAATTATATAAAGAAATAATATACAAAATTATAATAAAAAGGATCCTTACATATAGAATATACTATACTACTATATACAAGAGAGTCCCTCCTCCTCTCCCCAGGAAAGAATAAATTGTTAATTACGGTTATGCTGGTGAAAAATAACAAGTATTTTGTGTAATGGTTCTTTATCTCCTAGATTTTTATCATCTCAAACTTATTTCTGATTGAAGTAATTTTAATTGAAGTTAATTAATGTAAGCCATGATTGAATTTTGATGCTGTATTTTTAATTCTACTTAAACTTAGCATGGAAGTAAAGGCCAGTGAAGGGTGTATAACAGAGAGCGCAATTCTGTGACCCTCCCTCCCTCCTCCCTCCTCCCTCCCTCCCTCCCTCTCTCCTTCCTTCCTGTCCATCCTTCCTTCCTCCCTCCCTCCCTCCCTCCCTTCCCTCCTCCCTCCTCCCTCCCTCCCTCCCTCCCTCCCTCCTTCCCTCCCTCCCTCCTTCCTTCCTGTCCATCCTTCCTTCCTCCCTCCCTCCCTCCCTCCCTTCCTCCTTCCCTCCCTCTCTCCTTCCTTCCTCCCTTCCTTCCTCCCTTCCTTCCTTCCTCCCTCCCTCCCTTCCTTCCTCCCTCCCTCCCTCCCTTCCTTCCTTCCTTCCATCCATCCTTCCTCCCTCCCTCCCTTCCTTCCTCCCTCCCTCCCTCCCTCCCTTCCTTCCTCCCTCCCTCCCTCCCTCTCTCCTTCCTTCCTGTCCATCCTTCCTTCCTGTCCGTCCTTCCTTCCTTCCTTCCTTCCTTCCTTCCTTCCTCCCTTCCTCCCTCCCTCCCTCCCTCCCTCTCTCCTTCCTTCCTGTCCATCCTTCCTTCCTCTCCTTCCTTCCTTCTTTCCTTCCTTCCTTCCTCCCTTCCTCCCTCCCTCCCTCCCTTCCTTCCTTCCTCCCTCCCTCCCTCCTTCCCTCCCTCTCTCCTTCCTTCCTGTCCGTCCTTCCTGTCTTCCCTTCCTTCCTTCCTTTCTTTTTTTTCCCCCTTTTGTTTCTATACACAGTTATTTGCCTGTGTACATGAATGCAATGTTCAAAGAGACCAGAAGAAGGCATCAGGTCCCCTGGAGCTGTAGTTATAGGCTCTGATATGGGTGCTGCCGACTGATACGGGTGCTGGGAACTTAACTGTGGTCATTTGGAAGAGTAGCAAGTGCTCTCAGGGAAGGAACTTTCTCTTCAGCCTGAGACGGAATTTTTTCGATTGTTACATAGCAATTATAGGAAATTTAAAATGTGACTAGATATCTTTTGGGTTAATTTTTTTAGTTTTCATCTTCCAAACATGTCTTGTAGGATTATGTTCTTGAGAGCAGGTATTTACAAGTTTGAAGTTCTCCATATTGTGGAACCATATCCTTTACTTACACATTTCCAGTGAATTGAATAGTCTTATATCTGACATTTAATAGGTGCTACATTAAGTGTTTGTTAAGGGAAAGTGAAAGATTCATCAAGTAAGCACAGTCTTAAAGTAATTTATCCTACTTGTAAGTTAATATTGTATGTATCAGTTTTCTACTGCCAAAACTCTTACCCTTTGGTGGACTTTTTTCTTGTTGTTGTTGTTGTTAAGATCCTGGTTGATGATCTGATAAGCAGTGAGTTCTAAGGTAATTTAAGAAGCTAAGCAAAAAGGAGAGTAATTGTTTTAAAAAAAGAAATAATTTGGATAAAGTCAGCACGACTCTTTCTCAGGATTATGAGCATGGATGAACTTTATGTATGCTATGCTCTAGATTACCATGCTTGTGTCTCAGGTGAGAAGGAGTTTTAGTCTGTTTGTGACAAAGCAGTCAGAAAAGTGGTAGCTGATTTTTTAATAAATCCATTCTGTTATGATAGAAAAATATAGCATCTTAAATGGTGGTTGAAACCTTTTAATAATCTGTTTGTGCAACAAGACACAGCTTAGTGTTCTCATTTGTAAGTCTGTAGCATTAGAACAACCACATGTAGAGAGAGTTGTTAATGAAGTCATTCAGGCATTGTCCTGAAGATAGGAGTACGGCGCTGAGCATCAAAGGTAACTCTTTTCCTAGATATAGTAGCATAGTGGGTACACAGACACTGACCAAATGCAAGATAGTCGGGCAGCTGGGGAGATGAGAAGGTGCATTAAGAGTGCAAGTGATAGATTCTTAGTAGGAAGCTCAGCGAAGTAGAAGTGACATCTGACCTGGGATCTGAAGGTATTCTAAGTCAGAACAGGGAAGGAGGTGTTATAGTACTAGTCACGGGGGTGATGGCACACAAAGGACAGAGGAACCAGAGAACGTCCACTGTATTTGACCCAAAAGAAACTGGTGTGCCTTTGCCAATACTAACTGGCATGTGCACATGTATTTTGAGGAAAGTGTTTATAACTGATAGGATAGAGAAGATACTTTTTTAAATGCTTACTGGGAATAAAAAATATGTTCACTACTAAATAGAATTTAAGAGGAATAATTAAGAAATTGATGTTTTTCTTTCTTTCTTTCTTTCTTTTTTTTTAAAGATCAAGAGATCCTAGTGGACAAAGTAACTTAATTTAAGGAAATAGTCTTTTACTTTTATACCTTACTGTTTATTAATTATAACCTCATGTTTATAGAAGATTGGTAATGCTTTAAATATGTTGCTATTTGCTTATTTAAACTTAAAGTTAAAAGCTAATTTTAAAATTATTTTAATTACATCTGTGTGTGTGTGTGTGTGTGTGTGTGTGTGTGTGTGTGTGTGTGTAAAATGTGAGTACAGTGAACATGTACTCTGTAGATGCTGTTGTTCTGGACCTGGACTTGAAGGCAGTTAGGAGCTTCTAGATGAGGGTGCAGAGACCAAACTTGCACCCTCTGCAAGAGCAGAGCATCATCTTACCCACATAGCCATCTTTTTAACCCCTTTAGCTGTATTTTTTAGTTAAATAGATTTCTTTATTTTTCTTCAATCTTTTTTCCTTCAGTGTCAACTATTTTTTTAAAGATTTATTTATTTTTATTTTATGTGTGCAAGTCTTTTGCTTGCATGCACGTTTGTGCACCATATGCATGCCTGCTTCCTGCTGAGGCCAGAGAGGTTGTTGGATCCCCTGGAGCTGGATTGTCTGTATGGACGGTTGTGAGCCTTTCTGTGGGTGATGGGAACTGAATTCAGGTCTCCTGAGTATGTGCAGTATGTGGTTTTAACTGCAAAACCAAAGGTGTAGCCCAGGCTGGCCTCACTCGTGATCTCGGCCTCTGCTTCTTTGCTGTATCTGCAGGGATATTTGCCACAATAGGCTCTGTTCCTTATTTTTTAAAGGCAAGATTCAATTTCTATTTTGGGTATAGTGGTTCTTTTAATTTAGAACCAACACATAAATTTTTCCTTTTTATTCCCTCCTTATATTCAGCTACACTTTATGAAGCTAAATGTTTATCTGTTACAGAGGCTTAGCTGAAATATTTCAATCCTTCATAGTTTGGTAATCACTTTGGGGCTAGATATGAACCAAATATATCAGCTGACTATCATGAACTCCTTAGTAATGTGGAATGACTAGTTTTGGTTAGTTTCGTTCTATGATTCAAGATGGATAAATTTAAAAAAAGACTCCCACAGATATTATATAGCTTGTTAAGATAATGTAACTAGCCAGGTGGTGGTGGCACATGCCTTTAACCGCAGCACGTGGGAGGCAGAGGCAGTCAGATCTCTGTGACTTTGAGGCCAGCCTGGGCTACAGAGCTACCTCCAGGACGGCCGGGCTACACAGAGAAACTGTGTCTCAAAAAACAAAACAACAGCAGAAACAGAAACAGAAACAGAAAAGAAATACAACTAGATAAGATTAGGTTAACAAATCTTATCTATAGTGAGAATTCTGGGAATTGTGTTTCTTTAAAAAAAAAACACAGAAATATTATGTGTATGGTTTAATCCCAGTGTGGGGATATGGGGCTGCTTCAAAACAACTTTCTATGCTTTGCCTCCTGCTCTAGCAGTGGCATGTTTTTGCCAACTGCTGATAGTTTCTGTGATTGTGTGGTGTTTGGAAATCTGGGAACTTTTCAGAGGGTATATAAATGCTAGGGCCCCAAGAAGCTGGTCATTAGAGGTGTTGGTAGTAGTTTGTTAGTGGTTGTACTAACAAGAAAAAAGAAATTAGATTCAAGGATCCTCCTCTCCTCTCCTCTCCTCTCCTCTCCTCTCCTCTCCTCTCCTCTCCTCTCCTCTCCTCTCCTCTCCCCTCCCCTCCCCTCCCCTCCCCTCCCCTCCCCTCCCCTCCCCTCCCCGTCTTCTCCTCTCCTCTCTTTCCCTCCCCTTCCCTCCCCTCCCCTGTCTTCTCTTTCTTCTTTCTCCTCCTTTCTGCCCTATCTTAGTGAAGTAGTAAAAGGGAGTGAAACCAGAAGTGGAATGGTGGGATAAAGAGTGGGAAAAAGAATAATGTACAAAATAGCAAAGTCTGGCTGTACTTATCGAGCTATATTATCTTTTTACAACAGAATATTGAGGTCTGGCCTATTTTTAACATGATAAAATATACTCTTAAAAGTTAAATGTAAATTGCTAAAGGTTGGGTTAGAAACATTCAACTTTTATAGACCCTACATTTTTCTTACTATTTATTCTTTTCTCATATGGTACATCCTAGCTGTAGCCTCACTCACTTCTCCTCTTACCACTCACTCCTCCCAGACTCCCTACCACACTCCTTACTGCTTCTCTCCCCCAGATTCACTGCCTCTGTTTCCCTTCAGAAAAGAGCAGGCTTTCTTTCTTTCTTTTTTTTTTTTTTTAATAATTTTATTTTTCTTTGATGTTTTATATATTTACATTTTGAATGTTATTCCATTTCCCCCCTCTCCCATACCCCCTCCCCCTTCCCCCTGCTTCTAGGATGATGCTCCCACTCCCACCCACCCACTCCAACCTCAATGTCCTGGCATTCCCCTACATTGGGGAAATGAGCCTTCACAGGATTAAGGGCTTTTCCTTCCATTGATGCTGGACAGTGCCATCCTCTGCTACATATGTGGCTGGAGCATGGGTCCCTCCATGTGTACTCATTGGTTGGTGGTTTAGTCCCCAGGAGCTCTGGTGGGGTTTGGCTGGTTGATATTGTTCTTCCTATGATTTAAGAGCAGACTTTGAAGTAATACCAACCAAACATAGCTAATAAGATGCAAGAAGACTGGGCACAAACCCTTACCAAGTAGGAGGAAGAGGACCCCAAGAGCAGGCACTTGCCGGCCACTGTTAGGAGTCCTCCAAGCTAAACAACTGTAGCATGTATTCAGAAGACCTAGCGCAGATCCTTACAGGGTTGTGATTGACAGTTCAGTCTTTGTGAGCCCCTGTGAGCCCTGCTTAGTTGATTCTGTGGGTTGTATCTTGGTGTCCTTGAGACCTCTGACTCCCACAGTTCTTACTCCCCCTTTTCTGCAGGCTTCCCTGAACTCCAACTAATGTCTGGGTATGGTAGACCCTATAATTTTAATTATACTATGGTAAGATAGTATTCTTCAAGAGTATCAGAGCTTCATAGACAGGCAAAAATGCTTGTTAAATGACAGAACATTCAGGACTTAAGTGATCTTAAGGGTATTAGCGAGGTACTATAGCAAGGACTATAGGAAGTAAAAACAAAAGAATTTGTTTTGTGCTTCTATTCCTTGTGGATGTTTTAAAGTTTTGATTTTTTTTTTTTTTGCCAATTATTCTGTGTCTTTGGACCTTCCACCACAATGTTTAGATTCCCTAGATCAGTAGCATTTCTCTATTATTAGAACTGAACACTTGTGGTTATAAATGGTAAACTTGGCCTTGGCTGCTTCCAGGATTTATAATCTAATGGATAAGCCATATTAGATCACAGTAATTATATTGATAAGTAATTGGAATTGGGGCAAGATTTTTCATGGATAAAGGCTTGAGATATATAAAATGATAGTGCTATCAAGAAGCCTGGGCAAAATTCAAAATTCTGTCTCAGTAGGGGAAAAGATTCTCTGGTTTATCACCAAATAGCACAATTCCATGTTGGCCCAGAGCCTGAGGTAATACAAACTGAATTTTAAAAGGATAGTCATATATAATCATGTGTTAAAAGCTGGACCTTTAATGAATTGGGAAATGTGTTTAAAAAAACCCAAAAAACCAAAACCCTTTTATTTTTTACTTCCATGTTTAGAAAAGAGCTGGCAGAATCAGCAGAAATGTAAAGAAATGATGAGGAACATCTTTTGTGTTTCCAGATCTACCAAGTCATGATCTCTAGGGAAGGCTCATGCATATCTTTATTTTTAGTGCTCAACCAGATGTCAAAACCATTGCCTTGGAATAGCCATTGAATTGATTGACCACTGAAGTAGGAGAAGGGCATCACAGTTTGGCTGTCTCAATTGCCAAATCGTATAATATTTGCTTGAAATTTATCACTTAGTTAATAAATATTTTGTGGTAGAAAATAGCATTATCTGTGTTTTATTTTTTTTTTTCAGAGTAAATATGCTTTTGGATTATCAAGTTAATTCCTTTTTAAAAAGTGTAGGTCAGAATTAATTTTTATATATTTCTTTTCCCTCCAGGAACCAAACAACTTAAACATATTTTATTAAAAGATGTGGACACTATTTTTGAATGTAAATTATGCCGTAGTCTCTTTAGAGGATTACCAAATTTAATTACCCATAAAAAATTTTACTGCCCACCAAGTCTCCAAATGGATGACAGTAAGTTTTATTCATATATTTATTTATACATTTTAGAGTTAAATGTATATGTATTTTTCATTAAAATGGAGTTGATATCTAGTTAATGATAATTTGGTGATTAAGAATATGAAGCACTTGACATTGTTGTATTAAGTTTCTTGGATACTATTTTGTATCACTGTTTTTCATTTGTTCTTTTCCTAATCTATGAGTTTAAATCTGTGAGTCTATGTATTTGTATTGGAATAGTGAGGATTGTTTTTGAATGCTTGTATGGTTCATATATAGTTTAGTTAATATTTGAGAGTTAGTATATTAATGCTGTCTTTAAGGGAGCAATTTAACGGTAAACTATTTTAATTTAACCAGTTTTTGCTAACTATAATTGGTTACCTACTCAGACTCTCCTTAAGTAAATGAGAATGCTTCTAAGTAAGCAGCAGAGAATGAGTGAGTTACGAGCATTAAAAATATTTATTAACTTTTTAGTGTTTTCTGGACTTTAATATGAAGATTATATTTGTTCTTAGTGAAATTTAGGTATAACATAACCAGTATTAGATTGAATATAGACAAACAAGATTATTACTTTTTGTGATTAAAGGCAAATAGCATGCTAATAGTCTTTGTGGAACCAAATGTTTTTTGAATGTAATGTACTTGTCTGAATAAGTGATATGTATAGTGTTATTTTTCTTGTTTTAAAGAATTATTGTAAATTCTTTAAAACATAGCAGTACTATGTAACTTCATTATTTCTTGCTCAGGAACTTAAACTTTGTGGATTTACAAAATGAGATACTTATTTTAGTAGCCTGATACCATAGATACATTATGGATCTTTTGCATTTTTCAACTTAAACTCACTTTTTTTTCTAAGTTTTTGGTAGGGAGCTATAATGCAAAAATTGATTAATAAGTTATTTAATTATTGTTAAATTATGCTAAAATGTATTAGGGTATAGATAAAATGAATATTTCAAATTTATCTAGAAATTTTTACATAAAGATTGTGGTCATATTTTATGGGAATTTAAGATAATATTCATCTGATATTATGGTGCCTTATCCATCCTGGGTTATGGAATCTTTGGATTGATTTGGTTTTGCTCGTCTAAAACTTTGAGACTAAAAGTAATAACATTTTCAGTGTTTAAGGTATTCCATGTGTTTATATTTGATTGTATTGAACTTTTTATTATTGAGCTGTAAATTAAGAGGTAATCTAGAGAAAATAGTTTAAAATCTAACATTTTAATTAAAGTATATTCGATCTCTTGGTGTTCTTCACTGGAGGTTTAGAGGTAATTTACACAGTGCAGTTGATCGTGGAGTTGGCGGGTTGGTGTGCATTCTCGGTGGTGGTTCTGCATACGCTTTCGTGAAGGTAGCATCTCACTGCATTACTGGTCACAGAAATGAATGAGGGCTGGAAGACTCGGCACCTAAGCCTGAGGGTCAGAGTTTGTCTCTAGAACCCCCCCACACACATGCAGAGTGGGGTGGTGGGCTGTCTGTAACTGCAACTTCAGAGAGTGGAGACAGGGGGAATCCCTAAAGCAAGCTGACTATCAAGACCCACTAGTGAGTTCCAGTTTTGAACCTGCCACAATGAATTAGGTGAGAGTGATGGAGAATAAGTCTCAACATCAACCTGGGGTTCCAAATGCATACACATACCCATACCTAAATACCCACATATGTAAACATACACACACCAAGCACATGTATGAAAAATGAGGAAAAGGAGAGAGGATGAGAAGAATTACCATGGATTGTGTTGTGGTTTCTAAGTAGTTATGAGGTTCACTCTCTCAGTGTAACTAGACTTTAGAATTGTCTATGGAACCAAAACCAATGCCAGCCAGCCTTGCTGCAGGAGACTTATTTGGTTGCCTATTGAAGGGGTTGCTATTGCTTAAATAAACAACACTAGACTAATGGATAGTTTTTAACCACTTGTTTTATTAAAATATTGTCATGTTGAGAAAAATTGTGTAAGACTGGGTTTTTATGCCTCATGCCATTTATGTTGTTGACTTGCAAATATTTTCTTATTTCTGTGAGATGTTCAGCTGTCCCAGTGGAAGTAACCTGCATTGTTGATTAAGTCTTACATTAACTAGAGCACTACAATATTGTATTAAAGATCATGTGTATGGTAACATCCTTCCTGGTATTTTATCCATTCTGGGTTATAACAATTTGAGTTGGCTTTGGTACTCTAAAATTTTCAGATTAAAAAAATGATAGTATTCTTATTGTTTAGGGTGATCCATGTGCTTGTGTATTTTATAATAAAGGAACTTAGAAACAGAAGTATTTCTTCAGATTATACCTTTCTCATTTGATAAATTAGAGCAAAGTTTTAACTTAGTTAATGTTTTATGTTCACAAAATGCTGAAAAGTAAATAATGCTATAAAAGATACATGTATTCCTACAAGATGTTTCATTATATATTTTAAAATATTAGAGGGTTAAAACAAGTTAATTTTTCAGGTTAAAAACAATTGTTTTTTTCCCCCCTTAACAGATCTTCCTGATGTAAATGATAAACAAAGCCAAGCCATAAGTGATCTCCTAGAAGCCATATATCCAAGAGTGGACAAGAGAGAATATATTATTAAGCTAGAACCCATAGAAACCAACCAAAATGCAGTGTTTCAATATATTTCAAGGACTGATAATCCTGCTGAAGTGACAGAGTCGAGCAGTACCCCTGAACAAACTGAAGTTCAAATACAGGAGACAAGCTCAGAACAGCCGAAAGCAGTGCCCGAGGCAGACACAGAGGTGGAGGAGGCCATAGAGCCTCCTCCTGTGGAGACTGTTGCCGATGAAGCCACAGCCCCCACCGAGGAGCAGCCTCAGGAATCACAGGCTGACCTGGAGACATCTGACAGCTCTGACCTTGGCCACCAGTTGATATGTTGTCTTTGTAGAAAAGAATTCAATTCTAGACGAGGTGTACGTCGTCATATTCGAAAAGTACACAAGAAAAAGATGGAGGAACTAAAAAAATACATCGAGACCCGGAAGACTCCAAACCAGTCTTCCAAAGGACGCAGTAAGAGTGCTCTAGTTTCATTAAGTAGGAGTTGTCCAGTTTGTTGTAAATCATTTGCTACAAAAGCGAATGTAAGGAGGCATTTTGATGAAGTTCACAGAGGACTGAGGAGGGATTCAATTACTCCTGATATAGCGACAAAGCCTGGGCAACCTTTGTTCCTGGATTCCGCTTCTCCTAAAAAATCTTTTAAGACTCGAAAACAAAAGTCTTCAAAGGCTGAATACAATTTAACTGCATGCAAATGCCTCCTTTGCAAGAGGAAATACAGTTCACAAATAATGCTTAAGAGACATATGCAAATTGTTCACAAGATAACTCTTTCTGGAGCAAACTCTAAAAGAGAGAAAGGCCCTAATAATACTGCCAACAGTTCAGAAGTAAAAGTTAAAGTCGAGCCAGGAGATTCTGTAGAGTCTTCGCCCCCTTCCATTACCCATTCTCCACAGAATGAACTAAAGGGAACAAATCATTCAAATGAAAAAAAGAACACACCGGCAACACAGAAAAATAAAGTTAAACAGGACTCTGAAAGCCCTAAATCAGCTAGTCCTTCAGCTGCAGGTGGCCAGCAAAAAACCAGGAAACCAAAACTTTCAGCTGGCTTTGACTTTAAGCAACTTTACTGTAAACTCTGTAAACGCCAGTTTACTTCCAAGCAGAACTTGACTAAACACATTGAGTTGCACACAGATGGAAATAACATTTATGTCAAGTTCTATAAGTGTCCTCTCTGCACTTATGAAACTCGTCGGAAACGTGATGTGATAAGACATATAACTGTGGTTCATAAAAAGTCATCTCGTTACCTTGGGAAAATAACAGCCAGTTTAGAGATCAGAGCTATAAAAAAGCCAATTGATTTTGTTCTAAACAAAGTGGCGAAAAGAGGCCCTTCAAGGGATGAAGCAAAACATAATGATTCAAAACACGATGGCACTTCCAATTCTCCTAGTAAAAAGTATGAAGTAGCTGACGTCGGTATTGAAGTGAAAGTCACAAAAAACTTTTCTCTTCACAGATGCAATAAATGTGGAAAGGCATTTGCCAAAAAGACTTACCTTGAACATCATAAGAAAACTCATAAGGCAAATGCTACCACTTCACCTGAAGGAAACAAAACCAAAGGCCGAAGTACAAGATCTAAGGCTCTTGTCTGGTGAGGAACATTACAGAGTTTTGTTCCCCTCCCCCTCATGGAACTAAACAAAGTCATTTGGCCATAATTTATAGCTGGTTCCATTTTAACATATTTTTCTTCCATAAATGATATAACAGTAGGATCTGCAAGAGGGATGGTTATTGCCTTTATCTCTATGACCTTTATTCCAGTAGCTTGGGAACAAAAGTTGATTTTAGAACTTGCCTTCCACAGGACAATGCAATGTAGCTATAGGGAGATGACACAGGGTCAGAGCTTTTGTCTTTGTTTTAATGTTGGAAAATATATACAGTTATTTTGGTCTATGTTTACATAGAAATCTCATGTTTAACTAACTTGCCCAGGTTTAATTTGACTTAGTCTACTAATTTTATTTAGTCTACTTATTCTAATGTATTGTAGGAAAGTTAAATATATTAGAATGACTTTATGAAGGAGATATTTATAGGAAAAACATTTTAAGGCATTGTCATTACTGTAAAAATTTTTAATGGTTAAATAAGGTGTAGTACTTAGAAAAAAATCCCCAGATGGAATATAGAAAAATTAACATTTATTATTTACTTTTAGCACATTGCTTCCAGAGGAAGGGCGAAAGTTAGTAAACACAAGTTTGATTTTTATTTTGGGGGGGGGGTATATGTTAGTGAGTTTTTAAGTTTTGATCTATAGGAAAGGATTTTTTAGGTACATATATTCTTGTTTCCCTTTCTGTTTAATAAACTTATAAGTGATCATTTCAACGTAGTTAGTATTATTCAGTAAGTGGTGGTGTGTGTGTGTGTGTGTGTGTGTGTGTGTGTGTGTGTGTGTGTGTAGGGGGATATTGTGAACAAAAGGAAAGCAAAGTCCCTCAGAAATTTTGGAGCAAATTAAATACTATAAACTATGATGTAAAGTAGGGAGCAGACCCTCTATATGTTGTTCGTAAGTGCTTGCAGCACCTGTGCCCCTTGTGATTAGACATTTAATGGCCCTACTATTATGTAAGTTTGAGGTACAGCCTCTAAAGTAAAGTTCTTAGTGTGAGTGCTTAGTATGTCAATGTGAAGTGGTTTTATTATCACACTGTTTTTACTTGTGTGGAAAACTTAAGATGAACCCATCCTTTAGAAGTCATTTCTGTTGTGTAATTTTAAGACAAGGTTTTATTGGTAAACTCAAAAGTGTTCATTTATTCCTATTTCTCCTCAGATAACTTCAAGTGATGTACGAAAAGGTTTGGAGTTCATTTTTGTGGAAAGACTTTAAGTTGTTAGAACCACTAAACGTCTTCACATGGTACTATGAGGAAAAAAAAAGAACATTTTCATAAAATTTCAACTGTAACTGCTGATTTCTGACTAAAACAATAACCATCTAACCAGTTTCTGAGACAATGCCCATTCCAGCACTTTCGAGTAGCTGTGATATTATACATTGTCTTCATAGACCTTGAACATATGGTCTACAGTTTCTACAAAAGTGTTGGGAATTTCACTTTCCAAATAATGTTGATTGAAATGATCAACAACCTGAAGGAAATAATAGTTTTCAACTGATATAAACTTCGTATTTTTAGTGGTTTAAGTTTATTTCGCTCTACATGCAAAATTTTATCTAGATTGTATAGAAAAATATGATTTTTGTAGAAAGTATGTTAGTAGGATCAAAAGACAAATTAGTATCAATACATTATGAATATTTAGTAGCCTACTGAATATTTATAATTATTTTGAATTCATTTAAATTGAGTTTTTCTTTAGCACTTAAATGTTTGAAAGTTTTATTCTAAAGTATATACTACAAAAAGTTCCAGTTCATCTTATGCATAGATCATTATTACATTTATCATTTGTAAACGTTTTTATGAAAATTAAACATTCCCCTATTTTTCTTTAAATTTTATACAAAGCACTTTAATGATAGATGCAAGCTTACTTCTCAGTTCCTATTTTTTTAAAGAACACATTTACTACTGTTTATATGAAGGTAATAAATAGTTTCCTGGTGTTTTATAGATGCAGACAATCCACGTGCAACCACTGCTTATGTTTCTATTTTATTTCTTTCAATGTTGCTGGAAAAGGAAGATAGGGGTGCCCATCTTAATTTTTTTCTCCCAAGCAAAAATTTTAAATGACCACTTTAGATAACATTTGATTCCTATTGTAAAGCTGAAAATAATGAATTCTTGTCCATCTTTTGTAATCAAGATTTTAGGAAAAAAAGAAATACATCTATCTTTATGAAATTTTGGACAGGTTTTTGTGTATTAATATTTTGTACTTTTAGGGAATATTTTATTTTTTAGTAATTTGTGTCAAATTATTTTAAAAGGTACCGCAGAAAATATACCATGTTTTTATATAGGTTCACAGCTGTACTTAAAATGGACCCTGTCCATCTGTGTCCTTTTTGTATAAATTTTTAAATGTCGAAGATCTAGAAGGTCATAATAAAATGCTTCTATAGGTAGAAAAACATTTATCCTTCTCAGTGCTTTGCACTAAAATATACTGTGAAAGGAATTTAGAAAGACTGTAATTGTTGCTGGAAATGTTCTATATTGAATGTACATGTTTATGTTGGAAAAATGTACTATATGTGATGAAATAAACCAGACTAAAAGTTATTTCAGCTAAATGTGCTTCAACACAGGTACATTGGTTGAAACTTAAATGTTTTATTATCAAACTTACTCAGTGACTGAGCAGCTACACTTGAATTATATTCTGATAGTTTTATTTTTAAGAAGTAATGATTTCTCTTTAATTTAAAACAGATTACTTTTCCACAGATGGAAAATTTGTACTTATAGGTCTAACGTTAATGACTAATAGCATAATATATTTAGGGACCAAATGTGTAGTAGGTGGCATTTAATTTATAAACCATCTTCATTAGTTGCACATTATTAAACCTGTATTTTTGACATTTTCAAAGTGTTATCTTTTTGCGCATTCCTATACACAATATATCCTCTTGACCGAATCCAGTCTGTTTTGCTTGTTAATTATTGTAGGAAAGTAAGAAAGATAGCTTGATGTTGAAGGAGGGAAGAGAACACCAGATCCCTTCTCTCCACTCATAGGCTTCACAGGACTATTCACAGTACGTCTCCTCCTTAATCATTCTTGTGCCACAGAACAGGACCTAATAAGAAGAAAACACATGTTCCTATGTCCTCCTCAAAAGATGTTTGTCTAGGCCATTATAGAAAAGAGAATGCTGTGTCATAACTCGCCTGAATTAGAAGCACCCAGGTGGTAGCATTTTGTCATAGTAGACATGACAGAGACTAAACTGGGATTGGTTTAGAACAAACCAAGGGTATTTGAAAGTATTTGGTCTTTTTGTTCCTTTTTGACCTTTATTGTGCTGAAACTTTTCTGCACACAGTCTGTACGAACAAATGTTCATATGACTTTCTGATAGCCATCTGAAACTGGTAATTTATATTTAGATCTGTCCTTGATTATAAAATTATATCCACTTTAGGTACTATTTAATCCAGCGTTTTTTTTTTTTTTTTTTCTAAGCAGATATAATAGCACATGTCTATAACCGAGCACTCAGGAAGCAGAGGCAGGAGAAATTAAATGAACACTTTAGATAATATTTGACTCCCACTGTAAAGCTGAAAGTAATGAGTTCCTGTGCCTCTTTTGTAGTCAAGACTTCAGAAAAGAGAAATATATCTTTATGAAATTTTAAAATAAAATTTCTTAATAACTTATCTTCTTTCCTAAAGACACCTTCTCTTCCTAAGTGTGGTGCCAGAACAGAAACAGTAGCAGATAGAGTTTATACCTCAGCTTGTTTGGATTGGATAGTACAGGTGAGAACTGGATGGGGAGATCTGGCTGAGAGTAGACAAGAGTTCATCAGAATGTACAGACTGACAATGGAATAAATACACAGGTGGATTTGTTGTTCATCCTTTACTTTAAGAAGAACCTCTTGGAAAACAAATTATTTATTAAATTTTAACATAGTTTTGCTTGTATGAAACTGAGGTTTTGGTTTGCACAGGCTGCTTTGGTGTTGAAAAGTACCTTTACACTTAAAAAATATATTTCTAGGCAATAAATTCTACTATGCTTTAAAAGTATGGATGTAGTAGCGGAAAGCTATGTGGTTTGCTATGACTTTATATTGTAAAGCAGAGACTTATCGTATTGGTATATGACTACACACACACACACACACACACACACACACACACACACACACACAGGAATTAGGCTGCTGGGTTTCCTGCAGTGGCCCACAGGAATAGTTTAGATCCTTCTTTTGAAGTTGTCAAAGTTACTTCTCTAATGGAATTCATAGTCCATTATGAGGATTATGATTTAGCCATAGTTATAAAAGTTGATCTGAAGCCAACTCTACATAGTATACATAGGATACATAGAATAATGTTGGTTTTGCTCTTAGACAAAAATACTCCCATGCTCTGTGCTTTTCTTTATACATCCTGGTTTTATAAGCTAAAATGTAAAGATAGGCAATCTTAAAAGCAGCCCATTGATTGGTTCTGAGGCACTAGGCACATGGCAAACTGTAGAATAAGACGTGCTTTCCTTAAACTTACTAACTAGTAATTTCCCTTTCTAATTCATCCATCTAATTTGTGTCTGTATCATTTTTCCTAGCTTCTAGCTCTCACCCTGTCTGTCTTTTCTCTTCAGTTTGATTAAAAGTGATCACTAGTCCCAGAGAGTAAAAATATTTGGAGAAATAAGAGCATGCAGCCCTTTTTCTTCTGAATCTTCATTATTTTCAACTGGATTTGGGAGGAGTGTTATCTGGCTTCTTTGCTTACTTTTGATACTCTGTATTCAGAAGCAAAGGGAAATGTAGAAACCATTTGTGCATCTGGTTAGGAAGAAAGCCCAAATAGAAGTTTTGGTGTTTGTTTATTCTGTAGCCAGTTGGTTTGACTGTATATTTTTGATGTTGGGACTGATTGTGTCTTGAGAACTTAACTCATTCTCCTGTATATCTAAGCCCCTAAGGTTTGCCTTGTAGCTCATGCTGGCCTCACATTCACAGTCCCTATCTTAGCCTCCCTAGTGTTGGGAGTGCAGGTGTGTGTTACTGTATCTGCTTCTCTCTCTCTCTCTCTCTCTCTCTCTCTCTCTCTCTCTTATGTCAATATTGCTGATTTTGCTTACTGCCTCTGAGAGGAGTTTATGAAAATAAAGAGAAGTCCTAGTGATAGCTAACAGTATGGATGCAGTACTTGGATGCCAGGCACTCTGCTAACACTGCGTGCCTCTAAGCCCTACCGATAGACCTAGGGAGTAATACCTGCTTCTTCATTAGTGCTAGTGTACAGAAAGGAAACTGAAGCCTGGGGAAGTTCAGAAACATTTTCAAACCACATGACTACTAAGAAAGTGTATATACTCTTAGTCAACCCAACTTTCATGCTTGCACATTTCATCAAATGCAGTACAGTTCACTACATAGTTATCTTACTGGTAGCGTATGATGGTCTGGAACTAGACTAGCTGTTAAAATTTTGGATCCACAAATCACTTCCCATGTGAGCTCTGCAAATCACTCAACATTTTCTACTTTAGTTATTTCACCTATGAAATTGGACCAGTTTATTTTACTTCATGGGTTTTTCCCCCCTGAGCAGAAGATTAAAACAGATTGAACAGTGCCTGGCATGTTATTATAAATGTTAGATATAATCGGTTTTAGAGAAGACTTGAATGGCACAAGCAGATGAGAACTTTATTATTACTACTAAATTAAATTTAGATGGAAAAGAACTTTGTTGCACACCAGTTCTGTTGCTTTTGTACTTAATTAGAGTAACAACATATTTGCTATCAATTATCCTCTAATCAGATGTTAGCAGCTTATCTTTCTTAAAGTTACTGTTTCTCATTGCTCTTAAAAAGATACTAGGGAGTTTCAGAAAAGAATGTTCATTGTAAATTAAGCTTTGTTTTTATGGCCCTCCCCCATAACCATCCATCTGTTTCAAAAATCTTGTTGGCATCTGTTCTGACACACAAATATTTTTGGTCATATGCAAAATACTGACATGGAACAAATACTAATTGAAAAACATTGTTGGATTTTTAAAAACGACTATTTGAAGGCATTCTCTTGTGGACAGAATAGAATCTTCAGGAGTACTCTGCCTGAATTGGGAGTGTCTGATGGACACGTTACAGAGAGATAAAGAAATGGCACCCATCAGAAGCCTGTTCAGTAGTAGTCAGTAATGGCAGCCCTCCAAATTTCAGCTAAGGTCCTGCGGTTAAAATTACCTGCCGGGAGAGTTTGCTTACAAACTTGACCATTCTTGATCTTGTTTTTTGGCCTTGGAACTTTTGTTGTTTGAGTTTGCATCTCTGTGGACCTGGGTGAACCATTGAAATCTTAAAGAAATGTGGCTGCTTTTGTTATTTTTTTGTGGTGGTGCTGAGATTGAGTCCAGGACTTTATGAATACTAAGCAGGTGCTCTACAACTGAATGGCATTTTTAGCCCCTTCTCTTTTGATAGGGTCTCACTATGTACCTTAGAGTGGCCTGAAACTTGCTATATATATAGTTTAGGATGAACTTGGACTCAAGATGGTCCCACCCCTCAGCCTCCTGGGTGCTGAGATTACAGCCTTATGCCCCTCATGATGATCTGGTACTCAAATGCTTGTGTCTAGTACCTGAGGCATATTTCTGGCAAGTGAAGTAATGTTTAAGTGATGGAAGGATATGGTTAAGTTATCTACCTCTCAAAAACTCCAAAAGCCCTGTTTGGATGCTTGAGCCTTCTGCCTTTACTGTTCTGTATAGTCTGATAACACTTTTAGAATATCTAATAATGTTATGATCAGATGAGATATTACTATGTAAGAAATAACCTTAAGAGTATAATTTTCCTTATGATTAGGGTTTTGAATAAGGAACTTTGATCCCTTTTATTTGAGAATATGCTGAAAATATATTAGCTGTGAGAAACAGAATCATATCTTTCAGTTGGACGTTCTCAGCTGTACAAATGTTTTTAAGAAATAATTGAGATTCTTGTTGGCTAGTAAGGTGCCTTGGTAGCCCTGAACTCAAATCTATGTGTTAACTTTGACTGGTAGCTTTGATTTAGGATGGGACTAGAAAAGGAAGGAATACCTCTAAGAGAAATAGGAATGAAGCAGTAGGCACAGTTGCACAAGAAATTGAATTACAGGGTCAGGTGAGAGTTGGGGGATTTAGGGAAAGCTTTCTCTAATTTTTTTATTTAGAGATACTTAGAGAAATAGGAGTCTCTGTAGGAGAATTGTTTCCTTCTTTTTTTTTTTTTTGCTTATTAATATATGGAGTTCTGTGGTATGCTGCCCACTGGGCATCCATGGGTTCATGTTGAGAATGTCTGATGATTATCTTTTCTGTGGGCAAGGTTCAGGGTGTGAGATAGGCCAGCGGGTCGCCACTTTTTCATAAAGCATCTTCATATTTTCCAATTGTCATTTCTGGGCATGACCACCTTGACTAATCAACATTTATTCAATGGAATGCTAAGAAAGTCAGTTCATTTACCACAAAAATTGTCACACAAACATTTATTTTTTTTTTCTTTTCTTTTTTTCGGAGCTGGGGACCGAACCCAGGGCCTTGTGCTTCCTAGGTAAGCGCTCTACCACTGAGCTAAATCCCCAGCCCGTCACACAAACATTTATGCACACACAGAATGAGGAGCTTTTAAACGAGATCAGTTTGTTTCTTATAAAGACTCTGGTGCTCTTGTTAATATTGAAGTATGGAATTTGTAATGAAGAGTTAATTTTTGTGTGTGCACATGTGTGCACACAGATATGTGTGTACCTACTTGTGCACATACATATGCAGTCCAGAGGTTGACGTCAGGTGTCCTGCATGATTGCCTTCTACTTTTATGTTTCGGACAGGTATTTCACAGAAGCTGGCTCTTACTGCTTGTTTAGACTGAAGCTAGCTTGGAGGAATCTACCTGTTTTTCCCAAATTCCCATCCCTGTACGAGAGTTGCATACACAGGCTCCCATGCCTAACTTTTTATGTAGATGCTGGGGATCCAAATCCAGGTCCTCACAATAGGCTCTTTACTCCTTTCCTCAGACCTAAGTTGTTAACTTTTAAGGTTTATCATTCTTTCTGAGCTCCTCTCTCTAGGCTAGGTAACTAGGGTTCGTTAACATTATACCTAAACCACAGATACTATAAAATAGTTTGAGAATGAGAAGGCTTGGATTGCTGGCTACCACCTAGCTTGTCTAGTATCTAAAAGTTGGTGTGTGAGTACATGTGCTCAAAAAGCAGCTGTTAGGATCTTTCATCCCCCCCCCCCCTTTTTTGGTTGCAAATACATAATTTTGTTTAACTTGTATCTGGTAGGCGGAGGAGGTTTTTCTGAAAGTTTTATGTGAGGAACGTAAGGGAGACAGAAGTGGCCAGGCCTTGTGGAAATCCCATCACTTTGGCTTCACTAGATTTTCACTAGGTAGGCGATATGAAATCTAAGGGGGAAATCGAGGCAACTCTAGTGATTGGGTATTGCTGTCTTGGCGACAAGATGTATTGTTTCTCTTCTAGCTCTTTTAAGACTACTTTAAAAAGATATCTCACTGTCTTCTCAATATAGTTGGAGACTACTTCCATCAATTATACTCCCTGCCTTTCCTGTTACTTTTATCTGCTTTCCTTCCCCCATGTAGCTTAGGTTCAGGCTCTTAAGGGAAAATATGATTAACTGAATTGGGTATATTTGAGCAAATTTCTCTTTCATGCTAGGCGTCAGAGCTTGCTGGCGTGTCTGTCGTGTAGTAGTCTTTGGGCAGGTTTTCTCTGCTGGTCCTGCCATGTGGTTACTCCGGGAAAGTCAGGTGCCTAATATACTTGCTCTTCTTCCCCTCATTTAAGAGTCCAAGAACACCAGTGACTCTTGTAGTGATCAGTGAAGTTGGTATCAAGTAACTGCTGAAGGACTTTCTAGCACCTAGTTTCTGGTTATCTTGCTTGGCCATATGTTGTTTGTGGCCTTTTGAGGGGGCATTACTCTAACTGTTTAATGTAAAGTCAGATGTAACATCTAAGATAAAGCCAAGATACACAGCAGTTTATTAAGTTAGAGCAAACCGTTATTTTATGGGCCTTTAATTTGTATTGGAGCTTGATGCCTTTTTTGGCAGAACCATTTAATAGTTTAATAGTTTCTTAACTGTTAGTATCTTATTCAACAATGTATAGTTCTAAGTCATGAAATTCAGGGAAGCACTCCCTCCATTCCTCTATCTCTCTTTTCCCTATCCCTCTCTTTTTCTACCCATCTTCTCCACTCCTTTTTCCTGGTGAACATTAGGCTGTGGCTATAAGAACAACTTATAGGCAAGTGCTGCCAGTGCTTTGTGCTATAGGAGATTGTTAAAAGAAGGGAGGAACAGAACAGGACATCAGTTTCAGGTTTACCAGTAGTCCACAGTCTATCCTGGCTTTGGGTTCATTGTCTAATGAGCATAGCCTTTAATCATGAGTTGCTATTTAGGTCTGTTACTATGGCTTGTACCTATATTCTCTGTGTGGGTCTCACAGTTGTGACATTGCTATTAAGTAGTGCTTGCAATTTCAAACTTACAGAAGTGCTATATTGACTATTGCTCTGTAACTAATTGCATATTGTACAAATATGCTTTTAATGATCTTTGATAAATTTTAATTGACCTTTAATGCATACCCACTGAATTTTATAAAATGCAACTCATCTTTTCAATAAATTATCATCCTTTCCAACTCACCTTTCTTTTCTGTATTCCCTGTTGAATAGTTCTCATATATGCCCTTCCAGTTACCTGGCTAATCAGAATTGTGGAAAGTATCTTGATATTTTCCCTACACTCTTGCTGATCAGTGTGTATCCTCCTTCTGAAAGTTTCATGTTTGACTCCTGCTATTGCTTCCATTAGTATTTCAGTATAGATCTTGTCTCTAACATTCCCTTTCGTAACAGTCTTTTAACCAACCTTGTTCCCTCGCTTTCCTCCCTTTCCTCCATGCTGTTGCCAGAGCTGATTTCCTATGTTCATTATGTGACTAATTTACTCATTTTTCAAGAATCAGCTTAAATGTTGCTTGTCAATAAGACATGTTTTAAATTTTCTTCCCTTTAGGACATTATTTAGTTTTATATTTTTCTTACAAAGATATTCTTCCTGATTATTCACCTTAGCAATGAGAGTTGCCTGTCTTCTTCCTACCTGAAAACCAGCATCTCATTCTTCTCTTAGCCTGCCCTCTTCTTTCAGCCCCTACCATTTCAGTTCTGCCCTACCTTTCCTGACCTCTGTCCTCTCTTGACTTAGATCACCTGTGTCATGTCTGCAGCAGCATAGTGATGAAGGTGATAACCGTCTTAACCAACCATTTTGTGCTTACATGGTGGGTCACCTCAGGTGGAGCAAGAGGCTTTCTGGAGTGGAAAGCCTGAGTCACTCACACTCATACAAGGAACTGTAGACTCATTTGAAGTTTCCCTTGTATTACCTCCCATCTCTACTGAGGACCTGCTCTCCCTGTCTCCATGGCAGTTGTCGCTGTCCCTTCAGGATATCAGTCCCACTTTACATTTTTTCCCTTTTAGCAGTTATTTCAGTGTTATTTTATGGTGAGGTCTCCCTAACTAGGAAGACCATTTAAGAGAAGCATATCCATTTGTCCTGTGTCTTCATGCCCAGCACAGCATCCACTACACAATATGTAACCAGTAAATAGTATTTGCTTAGGAAATGAGTTTTGAGTAGAGTCTGTCAGTTTAGTGTTCTCTAAAACTTCTCTAGAAATATTCCATGGCCATTTCTTTATTGAGAGACTCTCACTGTTAATCTGTATTTATGACTTAATTTAGACTCAAAACACATTTGCATACTTGGGTTACATGGCTTTTATGACAATTCTTACTTTCAAAGTACAAGAGGAGTTTGGTTCTTAAAGGAGTTCTGTGAGGCCGGGTTCTTGGGTTATGTTAGTGGGTGGTTGTTCAGCCAGAATATGAACTTGAATTGCCTATGGAAATCTGAAACTGGGTAAAGGTGTCTGGGCTGGGCTGTCTCCTTGTGTATAGACTGTAGTTTCTGGTGGTGGCAGCTAACCCTATGGACAGGTTATGTCTTGTCTGAACTGCTTGAGACCTGAATTATCTCAGATTTGGGATGGTTTTGAATTTCGGATATTTACATATAAACTAATAGGATACCTGATAAGATCTAACATGAAAAGTGAAGTTCATTTTTGTTTTGTAGACACTCCACATACAGTCTGAAGGTTTTACTTAGTATCTTTAATGTGGCTGCACTTGATTATGAGCTACCATACAAGGTCAGGTTGGGAATTTCCTATTTGTGTTGTCATTGGCATTCAAAAAGTTTCAGACTTCAGAATTTTGGATCAGTATGCCTGTTACATGTTTAAAAATGTGTGACCTTCCTGTCATGTGTCATAGCCTTAGATCCTTTAGCTTCCTGTCATCAACTCCAGTGAAATTGAGTTCTTTTAAATTCTTATCAGCACAGATCATTTAGTTATTTCAAGACTATGAAACTGTCTACTTCTATAGTGAATACATCAAAAGACCTGGAAGTAAAACCAAAACCGAGTTTTGTTTGGGGCTGTGATGCGTGAGAGGAAGTTTACCAATATGACTGCAGGACAGTGGGGGTTGTAGGGTGGTGCATGGGTGGTGTCCTAGGCATGTAGTCAAGCAGGTGTTTGCTAGGCCCATTAGCCCAGATTCCTGACTGAATCACACTTTTGTATCACATATTAATGAAAGAGTTTGTTACTTGTGAGACAAGTTGTATCTGAAGTTTGGTATTTATGTCCCTTTTAGAGATTAAAAATGTGTTTAAACTTTAATGAGTAGAAAATGAAAGAAATGTTAAAATAACAGTGGAGAAGTTAGTATTTCAGTCATAAGTGAATTAAACGTTTTTATGTTGATTTTTAGACAAGGTCTTGTAATATAGCTCAGACAAGTGTGGAACTTACTGTGTGACTTGAACACAAATCCTCCTGCCTCAGTCTTTCCCATGCTGGTATTATATTAATATGTCTTGATTAAATATCCCCCAACCCCCACATAGCACTTGTTCAGCTATCAAATGCCTAAGAACTTCATGGACTATGCGTTCTGCAGCTCCCGCTGTTCTGTCACTCATCTGCATACTGTTCTGTATCATCCATTCTATAGACATTTGAGCTCAGCTTTGTGTGTGCGTGGCTTGGGTGCTAGGAAACAGGTTTGCTTTCAACTGTTGTGGGAGGAGTGCACTGTAAGGACACAGAGGTGTGTTCTTAAGGCACACAGGGGGGGCAAGCCACTTCTAATTCCTAAGTTCATCCTTGAGTTTTGAAAGTTAGGCACAAAAAATTCCCAGATAGATTCAGAGACTAGAAACATTAGATTAAGGGAAGGAGTATGAGATTAGACAGTGGACCCAGTAAATACTTTGAATTATATTTTCAAGATTAGGAGTAACCACTGAAGAATTTTAAATGGGTTTTCTCATATGTTTCTGAGGAGACATATATGGAGTAAAAAGGTGTGAATGGTGGAAAAATTAATTAGGAACCAACATCAGCTTGTAAGAGTGACAGAGCTGAAATTCATGTAAATGGCAGAATTTACATGATATCATAAGACTAGAGAAGGCTGCCAACACAATTTCAGGAGTAGAATTTTCTGGACAATGGAGATAAGAAATGAATAATTCCAGTTTCAGGCATTCTAGTTGGGCAGAATTCTCCAAGGTAGGGAATTGAGGAGAAGGAGAGTGAATGAATTAACTTTTAGATGTGTTGAGTTTGAGGTGCTCGCCCCACATCTAAGTAGAAATACTCAACAGGAGAAGAACATTCAGGTTCAGCAGTCAGGAGAAAAACTGCCCTTGGTAGCCATTTAAGAACTGTTAGTATTGATGCAGATGTGGAAGCCACAGGGTTTAAAGCAGTCACCAGACAGAACGATAGAGTCAATGTAACTACTACTTCTTGCACTCTTTTGGTTTATTTGGTAATTTAGGGTAATGCCTAGGTTTTATGTTTCTATTTCAATGGCGCATTTGAGAAATGGTGTCTGGCTTGCACTGGTTTTCTGTGGCTTTGCCTCTCCTTAAGTAACAGAGCATTTGATATTACCTCAGAAGTGGCACATGAGTTGTAATAAC